>NC_033798.1:498858-500444 GCF_001876935.1 Asparagus officinalis | reverse complement strand
GATCCAAATCTCTGAACCAATACATCCAATGCATGCATGTTCTTTTTTTCCTCCATCGATGTTAGTTTTTTTTTTTTCCCCTTCTTCGGAACGCTTGCTCTTGATAGAAGACTATATGTCATGCATAAAAGCATCCGCACTCGCAATCAGATGATCAAGCTCAAGCTCGTCAAATTCATAACCCATCTCGGTCGACAAGTTCTGGTTCTCTGCTGACCGGCCCGCATTTCTTGCCTGCGTTGAGTTATCATAACCGCCTAAGAAATTGTCAGCAGACGGAAAATGCCGCCGCGGTTGGTTTTGACCATGATTGCCAGAAGAAATTCCAGCGAGTTGATCTCGTTGTACATTCTGCATCATCATGTTGTTGTTCTGATTTTGTAGTCGTAGGAACTCGACGATTCCGGTTGGATCCACGTAAGGTTCGAGGTTTTTTTGATTCATCTCGATTTGGTTGTAGGCCAGTTGGTAATTATGAGCTTTATGCTGATAACTCTGGCGGTATTGCTGGGTCTGATCCGTGCTCAGTAGCTGCTGCATATTCTGGTTCATATCGATCTGCCGCTGTTTGGCGCTCTGGCTGATTCCTATATGCGAGTTCTGGCTCATTCTCTTCTTCGGCGCCTTGTTCGTCTTCTTCTTCATCTCTACCCGTCGCAATTGCAGGCAATGTCTCATCTCCATCTGTCTGATATTTACCGTGACTCATGTCTTCAGTTAGCGCGGGATTAACTGCAACACGACGCGTAGCACTTATAGGCGTGTTCGCCAAGGCGATTTACCTCGTCGTCGACGCGTGATTCGTTTGGTTCTCTTTGGCTAAACCTGACGGGCTTTGTTGCGTAGGAGAATTCCACTGGAACTATAGCATCCGGGTCGGTGAGTTCCAGTAGATCTTGATGAGAAGGAGACTCGACACTTGGTAATTAGTTCGAAATAAGTGTTTTTTTTTAATAAAATTTTGATATATATGATCATATCCTTATTCATTAAGGAGTGTATGTGTCTGTAGTACGTATATGTTTAGATTGACGTAAAGTCTACACTTGGGGGATTCGCTGAATATTTGATGGGGGAAACAAATTAACTTAAAAAGGGAATTTTCATAGCGCTGAAGATATACAAACTCAATAATTTAGTGGATTTACTGGAATTTAATTTTCTTGGTTAAATGTTTAGTTTATTCATATCATTTTCCATTTTACTAAAAACAAGGAAAAGAAACAATGAGGACTAGCGTCTTGTGCTAATAGGATTATGAAATATAGGGGTGGGCAAAAACCGAATTAAACTGGTTCAACCGAAAAAACCGCCCGAAAAAGCGGATCGGTTAATGGTTGACTTTAGTTGGAGGGTGGGGATGAATGGGCCAAATTAAGTTGGTTCCCCCAAGCAATTTTCCCTAGATTAAATGATACTTGTCCTTTTAGTTTGAAATCTCTGACATGAAAGCTGAAATAGTTGCAATTGGGAATGTTTTACAGTAATCTCAATAAGATTACATGTACAATGGTATCACTCTATGCTTTCATATAGAAATGGTTTCAAGCTCAATCATTCAAATTGGCTCATTTGTTTGTTTTAGA
>NC_033798.1:454111-497858 GCF_001876935.1 Asparagus officinalis | reverse complement strand
TGGATCTAGGGTTTTCTCTCTTCTTTTATTTTTATTATTTATTTTTTTTATTTTTATTTTTATTTTTGACGTGGGGTTATTTGAGATGAGTAATTGAATGGCTAGATTTGTGTGGAGGTTGTAGGCGTCTAAAAATGCTTATAGGTATCTGAATATAGCTCGAGATAAGAAGAAAACAATGAACGCCATTAATATCCAAGTCAATGAAGATTATCTGAGTCAAAAGGGATCATCCGATACCGTAGAGGAGCTAAAAAGCACATGAAGTAAGCCGATGAAGCGTACGGGTCTACGACACAAGCGAAACGATGAAAGAACAATTCAGCCGAGAGTTGTGCTTTGCCCACAAAGGGCGAAGTACCATGTGGGTCTCGCCCAATCCATGAGTGTCTCGCCTATGGGAGGTTGTAGAGCTATTCGCTAGTTTTTCAACGCATCTTGGATCACCTCATTCCGAGATCGGACGAGGGAGTTAGAAGTAGAACAACAATGAGGACATCACATAAAGTTTCTGAGACATATATAACTGTCTCGGAAACTATAATATGCCTCCCACATTTCATCCATGATGCGATTCAAATATGAAGAAGCTCAAAATATAAAAGTTCTAGGTCTCTTCTCCGTCTTTCCAACGCATCTTGGATCACCTTATTCCGAGATCGGACAAGGGAGTTAGAGACAAAATACAACATATAGTTTTCGAGTCACATGCAATTGTCTCGGAAACTACAAGACAAGAACTGATATTTCGACCATGATTCGTATTGAATCTGAAAACGTTCAAAAGGTAAAAAAAAATATGGATCTCTTCACCAGATTTCCAACGCATCTTGGATCATCTCATTCTAAGATCAGACGAGGGAGTTAGAGACAAAATACAACACATAGTTTCCGAGACACATGCAACTGTCTCAGAAACTACAAGACAATAACTGATATTTCGATCATGATTCGCAACGAATCTAAAAAAGCTCAAAATATAAAAGTTGTAGATCTCTTCACCAGATTTCCAACGCATCTTGGATCACCTTATTCCGAGATCGGACGAGGGAGTTTGAGACAAAATACAACACATAGTTTCCGAGACACATGCAACTGTCTCGGAAACTACAAGACAAGAACTAAAATCTCGACCATGATTCGCATTGAATATAAAAAATATCAAAAGATAAAAGTTTAAGGTCTCTTCACCAGCTTTCCAATGCATCATGGATCACCTTATTCCGAGATCGGACGAGAGAGTTAGAGTCAAACTACCCGAGACAGCACAAACTGTCTAGGAAGTGCGAGACAGTTGCAACTGTCTCGCACACTGAGAAGCTAGCAACGTGTTTTCTGATAGTTTTCTTGAGTTTCGTACGATCCACATGGCTTATTAACTGCTGGGGATCACGTATGAACGTGGGGGTGCAATTACAAGCAAGAATTACGCCCATAACCGCAGGAATAATGGCAATTAAACACGGAGGAAGCGGTTACAAATGGCCAGAAGCAAGTCATGCTTTCGAGACAGTTGTAATTGTCTTGGAAATGGGAAGCTCATCATGCTTCCGAAACAGTTACAACTGTATCGGAAATAGGAGTCCACCGATGTGACTTTTTTTCCAACTTTTAACTTTGGTTATTGTTCCTAAAGGCTATAAATACCCCCCTAGGACCATTAATGAGAAGGGTTGAACATTTTGGAGCAGACGGTTATTATCATCTTGAACTGATAAAACATCTTCTTCAAGTGAAGCTTATTCTCAATGCACTTTATCAGATACTTGTCATTGAGTGTTTCCCACAACCTCTTCGCCGACATCTCGTTCATCACATCATAGATCAAATCTGGCGTCAAGCATGACCTAATAACTCCACACGCTCTACTGTTCATCTTTTTCCAAACTTTGTCCTCCATATCCTCATGTTTCTCTTGTAATTCAAGAGTATCCTCCAAATTTTGGGCACCAAAGCATCCATCACTTGACATCGCCACAAACTGAAGTTTATCTTGCCATCCAATTTCTGAACATCAATTTTTGTGTTGTTGATGCTCAGACCTTGTATCGCATTCGAAAGAGACGATCCCAATGTACTTGATTCTATCGACTTCGATGTACTTGATTCACCCATGTTGATAATCTTATCTCTTCAAATGAGAATCATTGCAGCGAATCCTCCAAAACAAAACCCTAAGTCAAACCCGAAGCTCTGATACCACTTGTTGTGCGCAGCGGAACCCGAAAGCGCACAAACCAACAAGATAAGATCACAACCAATAAGTAAATAAGCACCAAACAATGCAAGACATAGTATTTACGTGGTTCGGCAAGTTACGGGTCAAGGAGGGGATGTGTTTTCACTATCGGAGAGAGAGAGTCAAATAGAGATTACAAAACTCACAAACTAATCTCTCAAATAAAGTTCCCTAATCTCTCAACAAATCTCCCAAGAACACAGCTCTAAAGTCTCTCCTATTTGCCTTAAAGAAACCCTAAAAATCAATGATGAATTTCGTACAAGATTGGAACCGTTTTTACATAGAGCTTTTCGCCAAGGCTAGTAGCATATCTTGGTCAGGGTACCCAATGGACAAGGAAAACATTGAATAATGAATACTTAGGACTAGTGAGAGGTCCAAGTTCATCCTCTCTGTGAAACAAAGTCCTATTCTCGTATGTAAAATTCACGTGCTTATACTCATTTTTCCAAGATACATTCAAATATGATACACATTTCAATTGAAATGTGTGTGTGGATGTGTTGTGTGCACGCCTGTTTGTGCGGGTGGGTGGGTGCATGGCTTGGCGCACGCGCGTGGCTATGCACATGCGTGTAGTGACTAATTTACATGTTACCTGAAAGAAAGGCTTATATTATGACTAATTTGGATGTATTAATTTGTCATACAACTCAGTTCATAGGTTAATGTTTCCATTTTTTCTTAGATCAGACAGATGAAAGAGTAATATTATTTATACTTCCTTTTATTATTTTACTCTTGTCCTAAACGAATAGCATAATATAAAATTTAGTCATGGGGTCATTTAGCCTCAACCAAACTAAGCTAAGATGGCCTGAGAAGCACTCTCCTTTGTTAGCTAGAACGCCCCATGCAGATGAGTAATTGCACAACTTGCTATCGAATCCGCTGTTGCTGCTCGAGAGGAAGCTGTAGCTGTGGTTGAGCTAGTGCTACTTACCTTACCGTATCCTATCTTGTCACATATTTCAGATGATCTTTTACTAATTTCTTTCTTGTATAATTTTCAAAAGCACGACAAGCGTGGTGGGCCTGGTGGCAGTCTATACGAGGCTGCTTGTGTTCTCAAGTATGTGACCGGGGATAGAGCTTATCTTTTGATTAGTGAGCGCGTAGAAATTGTTGCTGGTGTTGGGGCTGTAGGGAGTTCTTCTTTCTAATCAGGGTAAAGACCAACATCCTTACTTTTGCCTTAATATTTGTGAATGCTTCTGCATTTGATATTTTTTGGATTAAGAAAAATTCCAGCTTGCTTAGTATTTCTTGTTATGGTCGTTTCTGCTTGTATTTGATATCTTTCACCTTTGATGACGAAAACACAGTGTCGAAAAAACATCTCCACATGGTAGTGTTATTGCCTAGTTTTTGAGGGTCAATAATCAGTAAATCATCATATTATTTTATGGATCACATTTATCTGCATTATTATCACAAAGGGAAAATATGCCAAATTTCATGTTTTTTCACAGTTGTACGCGAAGTGAAAAGGTTGGTTTTTTTTTTTATCTTAGTAAACAACACTTCTTTGCTTTTGGTCCTCATTTGAACTAGCTTTCTCTGTCAGAGGGATGTTATGTTCAAAAGTCATGGACTGTAAATCTGCTTCAATAACTTAGCTTCTTGTTCTGTTTGGCATACAGATGTGCTTTTAGGGTCATATTTTGACCTTTTCTGGACGCGTATGAACCTATTTTTTTATCGGTCTTCGACTCCTTTATTGTTCGAATTATTCATTCTTTTTTCACCAATATTTGGTTAGTAATTTACCATCATTAATAATTTAGGGATCTATTATATTTTATTGAAGAAGCAAACTCTCCACTGTCAAATGTGTGGGAGATCATCCAAATTTGATATTATTGTAGTTTTTGTTGCTTGATAGAAACCTCTATTTTTATCTCGTTATTACTTCATGCTCTCCTGAATGCTTGACTTTTGAAGGCCGCCTTCCTAATATCACTAAGGGTATAAATTACACAACACGGCCTCCTGGATTTTTTTGTTATTTAGCCTTAACAAAAGAAATAATCTTTTTTTCTCAAATAATTCAGGCTTATGATCACCTCAGAGATGTTTCTGGGCACATGGGTCTTAGTGTGACCAGGATATCGTTGCTGTTTCTGGTGGTGACATGCTGGTTAATGATCTTATAACGCTAGCCTTTATCTGCATTGTTTACTACCTTGTTTCTGCTACTGTTCTATAGAATGAGGTTGGTTGGTGAATTTTACAGGTAAGATGCAGCAAGGAGAGATCAGGGTGTGGAGAAGAATTGGAAAAAGCAGTTTTTTGGTCATAAGTCGACTCATGCACAGGCATAAGTCGACTTATGGTAAGTCGACTTATGTTGGTGCATGAGTCGACTTACGTTCTGCTCTGGATTGTTGGTTTTTTGCTCTGCCAAGTCGACTTATCAGGTCTGATAAGTCGACTTATGATCTCTTCTCCAGTTGCTGTTTTTCGCTCTGCCAAGTCGACTTATGCAGACTGATAAGTCGACTTATGACGGGTTTTTTGGAAAGTTCAGGTTCCTATTTGCAGTCTGTTTGGGTTTCTGTTTTGGTATAAATACCAATACGATTTGAGGGTTTTGTGAGGAGAGTTTTGGGGTTTTGGAGCACAGAAAAAGAGAGATCTTTCTGAGCTATTTGTTAGGGTTATTGGTTGAGAGATTGAGAGATTTGTTGGTGAGATTAGTTGGTTCGTTTGAGCGATTTGTAATCTCAATTTGTACTCTCCTTCTCTATTAGTGAAAACCCACCCCCTTCTTGCCCCGTGGACGTAGGCAATTTGCCGAACCACGTAAAACCTTGGTGTTTGTGTTTTGTTTGGTCTTTCTCTCGGCGTTCGTTGGTTTGGTTTCTCAAAGCATCGGTCTCAACAAGTGGTATCAGAGCTCGGGCAACGCTTGGGCTATTTGGAGGAGTAGATCGCTTTGGAAGTTCATCTAGGGCTTCGTTTGGTGATAAAGGTGGGATCTTTTTGGTAAAAATCTCGTCTTTTTTCAG
This sequence comes from Asparagus officinalis, assembly GCF_001876935.1. Lineage (NCBI taxonomy): Eukaryota > Viridiplantae > Streptophyta > Magnoliopsida > Asparagales > Asparagaceae > Asparagus > Asparagus officinalis. The sequence continues at coordinate 492,605 of NC_033798.1, read as the reverse complement.
TTTGGATCTATTTCTCGTTTGTTTCCGCATTGGTTTGGTGGTGCCTTGAGGATTATGGCCGAGAAAGAAGGAGTTGTGGGCAGTACTTCCGGCGTGAAGACCGTCCAAAGCTTGAATATCCACTCAATGAAGATTGATGTGGAAAAGTTCAATGGCACAAACAATTTTGGACTTTGGCGATGCGAAGTCATGGATGCGCTCAACGCGCAAAATTTGGAAGATACGTTGGAGTTGGACGGGAAACCGGACAACATTGATGAGAAGGTTTGGAAAAAGATGAATCGAACGGCGTGTGGTGTGATTAGGTCTTGTCTCACTCAAGATCTAAAGTATGATGTGATCAATGAGACTTCTGCAAAGAAGATTTGGGAGATCCTTGAGAGCAAGTATTTGACCAAGAGTGTGGAGAATCGCTTGCATTTGAAGAGGAGGCTTTACCGCTTCCAGTTGAAGAAAGGAACCTCCATTGGTGATCACATGAACCACTACACGAAGCTTCTTGCGGATTTGGCGAATGTGGATGTTAAGATTGAAGATGAGGACAAGGCGTTGTTGCTATTGAGTTCCTTGCCTGACGAGGAATATGAGACCTTCGTTCTTACTCTTATTAATGGGAAGGCATCTCTTTCGTATAGTGAGGTCACCGCTGCACTTGTGAATTATCAGCTTCGAAAGAAGGATAAGGAGACTTCGTTTGAGCCGGTAGCGGGGGCGTTGGTCGCAAGAGCAAAGGGTCCAAACCGTAGTGGGAGGTCGCAGTCTAGAGGGGCACATCTTGGAGTTCGTAAGAATCAATGTGCCTTTTGCAAAGAAGATGGACATTGGAAAGCCGATTGCCCAAAGTTAGTTGATCGAGCCGGGAAGAATAAGGGAAAAGCTATTCAAGCTTCAGAGGCGAATGTTGTCAAGGCTAGTGGCAACGATTCAGATTCGGATTCTTCGGGCTACTCGTTATCTGCACTGCCGTCAGTTTGTGTTGCCTACTCTACAGAGTGGATATTGGATTCGGGTGCTACATACCACATTTGCCCTAGGAGGGATTGGTTCTCCAGCTTTCAGGAGTTGGAAAGAGGGGATTTCGTGCTCATGGGGAATGATCACAAATGCTCTATTGGTGGTATTGGTACTGTTCGGATCAGGATGAGTGACGGGGTGATTCGGGAGTTGGTTGGAGTGAGGTTCGTTCCTCAGTTGAAGAAGAACATCATTTCACTTGGAGCTTTGGAGGCAGCTGGCTATAGGGTGACCTTGGCGGATGCACGCTTGAAGGTTACATTTGGGTCCATGATTGTGATGAAGGGCGTCAGAAGAAGAAATTTGTATTATTTGCACGGAAGCACGGTGATTGATAGGGAAATGACGACTTCATCAGATTCGGCTAGACTGTGGCATTGTTTGGTGCTGGGGTATATGATTGGTAATACCGTGCATTGGTTGTTGAGGAGTGCTATGACCTGCAGATTGAAGTCCTGTGAGCACATTAGGATGAGCGAGACCGTGGTGGAGTTTGGCACTTCTATCCATCGAGCGAGGGGTCTTTTTGGAGGTGTTCAGTCAGGCATTTGGGGGCCTTCCAAGGAGGCATCATTGGGAGGTAATCGTATCTTGGTTTCCACAGTTGGTGATTGTTCTAGGCATTATTGGGTCGCGACCAGTTCCCGTTGGTGTAAAGTCCTAGAAGTCAACAACAATTGGAAGAAGTGTATTGGCAGAAAGGTAACTCATTGTTTCAGCTTTGGTAGGGGTCCTTTCTTGCGTTGGTGCCGAGCTCACGGCAATAGGAGACACTTCATTGGTGTGGAGACTTTGGGGCGACGAGATGAGATGACAGTTTCGATGGGTCGTTCCTTTCTGGAGGAGGATCGGCGTTTGATGTCGAGCATTGGCATTGGTGTGCGGGCTTCGACATATTTGGGTCATCTTATGCATAGGTCGCCGACTGCTGCTTTAGGAGTTATTAGATCTGGTGGAGCTGCTTCAGATTTTGGGTCGCGTCGGATATTTGGATACCCAGCATTTGGTCACATCGTGGATGTGAGATTGGATCCGATTGCGCGTTTGGGGTTCGGAGGCTCAGTTGATTATCGTTTGGGAGCTTCTGATTTTGTTCTGAGCAGGTATGTCACTTTTGACTCTCGGCAGGTGGAGAGTGTTGATCAGGTCATTTGGATATCGCAGCAGGTGGAGAGTGATGCTACTCCACGTTGGGTGGAGATTACTCCACATACTCCAGATCATACTGCGTCATTTGGGATTCCAGCTAAGGTGACACAGGTTGGAGATCATTTGGTTTTGGATGCAGATGATGGATTGGTTTTGGATTCAGTTGCAGCTGGTAGATATAGTTTGGATATGGCCATTGGTTTACCTCAGGTGGAGGTGTTTGATTTGTCTCAATTTGGGGTCATTGGGAATACTATCAGTTGCAGATCGTTTGGTGATATTGGAGAAGAGTTGCAGACTTTTCTATTTGATTGAGGGCCTTTGGAGGCCGTTTGGGTGAACTACGTGAAGGCTTGATTCCTTGGGCAAAGGATACGTAGGCAGTCATTTTGATGCAGCCGATTTGGTGAGCGACATCGACATTTGGGGTGAGTGTTCACACTCTCATTTGGGTCTCAGCATGTGAGGCATTTGTTTGGTTGGTGTCGGCTCAGTTTTGGGAAAACTTCGCCGAGGTGGAGAATTGTGGAGAAGAATTGGAAAAAGCAGATTTTTGGTCATAAGTCGACTCATGCACAGGCATAAGTCGACTTATGGTAAGTCGACTTATGTTGGTGCATGAGTCGACTTACGTTCTGCTCTGGATTGTTGGTTTTTTGCTCTGCCAAGTCGACTTATCAGGTCTGATAAGTCGACTTATGATCTCTTCTCCAGTTGCTGTTTTTCGCTCTGCCAAGTCGACTTATGCAGACTGATAAGTCGACTTATGACGGGTTTTTTGGAAAGTTCAGGTTCCTATTTGCAGTCTGTTTGGGTTTCTGTTTTGGTATAAATACCAATACGATTTGAGGGTTTTGTGAGGAGAGTTTTGGGGTTTTGGAGCACAGAAAAAGAGAGATCTTTCTGAGCTATTTGTTAGGGTTATTGGTTGAGAGATTGAGAGATTTGTTGGTGAGATTAGTTGGTTCGTTTGAGCGATTTGTAATCTCAATTTGTACTCTCCTTCTCTATTAGTGAAAACCCACCCCCTTCTTGCCCCGTGGACGTAGGCAATTTGCCGAACCACGTAAAACCTTGGTGTTTGTGTTTTGTTTGGTCTTTCTCTCGGCGTTCGTTGGTTTGGTTTCTCAAAGCATCGGTCTCAACACAGGGTTTGTGGGAGCTTGGACTTCTGATCCCCTTATTTTTTATAATTCATGCCTCGGTTAAGTTCTCTATTCTTCAGCTTATTCTTTCGAGAGCTGTTTGCTTCTTAGTGTATGCAACGAAATTAAAACAGACTGGAATTTCAGGAATGTGCACGTTGTATTGAATTTCCTAAGATCAGAGTATACATTTATCTCTCATATTCACCAAAAATTTCGTGCGTGCATGCGATATTGGCCTGTTTAACGTAGTTTTTATCTATTCCTGCACTGTCATTTCCTAATCAACTATCCTATTGATCTAGTATTAACTCACACTCATTACATATTTGCTATGCCAATATATATGTGCACATGAATCTTGGCATGTGTGAACTTCCATTAGGAAGTGTCATGTGCTTCTCATACTCGTGAATCAGAATATTGCAATCTAAATTTTAGATGTTAAAATCAATAAAGTTTACGTCAGTCTTTACTATATTTGAACTTATTTACGATGATCTGGAATTTCCAGGGTTTACTTGAATTCTGATGTGAATACTTCTAAGCATGCTGAGGATATATTGAAGGAATTGTTCAACCCACATATAAAGTGGGAACTTTTATTGACTACTGGAAGTCCATTGTGTAATTATGATCTTGAAGGAATTGTTCAAATGCTAGGTGTCTGTAATACTCCCACTAAGAATTTGTTAGCAATCATTTCAGTTTTGCTCCTTGTTGTATGCTCAATCACTCCAAGCTCGTGTGCATGGTTTCTTATCTTGCAATTAATAATTTAATTAAATAAGTAGTGAAGGGCCCTTATTTTCTTTTCATTTTGATTTTGTCACACTAACTCTGATTACTGAATCTCATTAGAAAAAAAGATAATAAATCATTTCTATTTGTAAGGGGTTACAGTAGTTTCTTTTTCCTCCTTTGTAATAAGATCTCCTTATGTTTCATCCGCATTTCACTTTATTTCCATGAACAGTACTTTTTTATTTGATTTTATCTTTGAAGGACATCATTGCATCTGCCTCAAAATTTTCACATAGACCTTTGATATTGGTTGGCAGCAAATCCATCCAAGCTCTAGAATTTGTTTGGTGCATCTGTTTGTTCTGAAAATGTAGTTCAGTAAGAACTAGATTTTGTTTGGCAAATTTTAGCTTGCTTAGAAACTAGTTTATTTAAAATTAATTCTGTTTTAATTTATGTCCTTTGAACCTAAAAGCATAAAATATAGTACTTTTTGATTGGATGTGAGGAATTTAAATATGTTGTGTAATGTTTTTTGCTCCTTCAAATCAGTCATCTTTTCTTCTGGTTTAAAAACCAAACCTGCCCCCATCTTACTGTTAAACACTACAAATTTATATTATATACAGTTCTTTGCGTATAATTGTAATATAGAAACTTTCTTTAATCGAGTAAACTATGTAACTATGTGAAAGCACGCGCCATTAGTTGTTTATACTTCATTTTCTATATTAATATATAGGTGTTGCTGAATATTTTTGAACTATTAATAACAAAGTGAACTATTTTTCTCAGATGTGATTTTGCACCATTTCTTTAACAGCGTTGAGTAGTTTGTGGTTTTATCTATTGGCATACGTATCAATCTTCTCTACAGATCTTTGTTGTGTCAACGTGCTACACAGGTGACTATTTCTGACCTATGTTCGCAATACGATATGGATTTCAACCGTTCGATATTCGATCAGTATCTGCTACCGAAAGGCATTATACCCAATCCATGCCTCAACCCGACGAAGAAACAAAGATTTTCAGCACATATGATCAGCTTGCAATTCAGTTGTGCCCCTGCACTCAAAAGAACAAAGACAGAATGTTGCGAAACTTCTACATGTCAGAAAAATGATAATATCTAAAATATATATATGTTTGTTCTGCAACAAGCCATGTAAAAGGACATGTCGGCTAATATACCGGGCATCTCACCCGAAAATTCCCGTAAAAGGTAAAGGATATTAAGACCATATAATTCTGTGCCAAAACTTATTATAAACAAATGGTACTGGGGCCGTTATAATGCAATGGGACCTGAGATGGTGGCTTTTGCTTGCACCAATATCTCTTGATACCGACAAAGTAAATTGCTCAAATACAAGGATGCTGGAAAGGAAGGTGTACGCATTAATTGCGTCTCGCTGTATATCAATCAAGAGGATAAACATCTGAAAGACTGTCGTCGCTTTTTTATTCAGTCAAGGAAACACCCTGCCTTTGTGTCATTTTCCTACTGATAATTTCAAGAGTTTTAGTGACTTTTCCATGATCCTTAACTATGGCGCTATGCTGAAAGAAAACCAATCTTTACATTTGATGTTTTTTTGGGACTACAGGGGTGTTTGTTTTTATGAAGGTGAATTGCAAAAGTGTGAATGTGAAATGATTTCCAGACTTTTGGTGTTTGTTTTATTGAAAGTAATTTTCAAAGTGAAATGTTAAAATGAGTCCACGTCAGCTCTAATGCGTGTTTAAGTTCCCCTATAAAAGTGCTTAAGTCAAGTGAAAGTGAGAAAAAAGTGGGGACCACTCCTAATTAATTAGTATATTTATTAATCTTATCTTATTTTCCCATGTTATTCGGTGGAAACAGCCACCTTCCCCAAAAATTATCTTACCTGCTAATTATATTATTTCTTTTATAGAATTTAATAGCTGTGAACATTGTTATGTCATGTATATAGTGCGAATTAGACTATTTATGAACATGACTACACATTTTAGCGTGGTTGTTGTACAATTGTAACATGACTAGACATTTAATAAGTCATTACGTTATTAAAAAAATATAAAGTACATAAGTAAAAAAATACAGAATGCAAAGAATCTATAAAAATTAGTACAAGTAATTGATGATATATATACCTGAGGCTTTCAATTCGTTCTTTAGTTGTTATCAGAATAATTATTAGAGTTTAGAGTGTAATATGAATTTAAATAACAAATAAATAAATAATTGCCACATCATCTTTATTTTTCTAGTTCCAAGATTAATTTATTTTTACAAAGAAACATTGCATTTCACTTTCATGTTGACATGGATCCACTTTCACACTTGTAAAAATAAGTGACTTTCATGTTGTTTCTTACTGTATTTGATCTTTACATGCCTTGGCCACTTTCGATGATGAAAGCGTAGCGTCAAAAAAGTAAGTCACTTAATCAGTAAATCATCATGTTATTTTATGGATCACATTTGTAACCTGCATTGTTTCACGACAAAAGGAAAATACACCAGATTTCGTGTTTTTTTCACAGTTATCCACGAAATTTAAAGGTTGTTTTTTTTTTTTTTTTGAGTTAGTAAACAGCACTTCTTTGGATTCTTTCTCAAATAAAACTATGGTCAAAATCGACCTATTACCAAAATATCTATCAAAACTAACTTAGTTTTAGCCGGTGGAGCAAAAAACTAAGTCTACTTTGATAAATATTCAAAAATTAGATCGGTTTAGTGATTATTTTTTAAAGGATCTAATTCAAACATTTCTTCTTAGGGAAAATTTGCAAAATAGACCGTTTTTATAAAGTAATTAGCGAAATAGACCACTTTTAAAAGTAATTAGCAAAATAAACCTCTTTTTGGCCAATAGGCCAAAAAGAGATCGATTTTGAAAAAATGGCTTCAGAAAACAAACGGGACTACTAGTCCCGTATGTTTAAAACTAACTAATCTAATGATTAGTGCACTAATCATAAGACTAGTTAGCTTTAAACATATGGGACTAGTAGTCCCGTAAGTTTTCTGAAGCCATTTTTTTAAAATCAACTTTTTTTCTCGAAAAGAGGTCTATTTTGCTAATTACTCTTAAAAGTGGTCTATTTCGCTAATTACTTTATAAAAACGGTCTATTTTGCAAATTTTTCCTTCTTCTTATTGGATTCGGGTTATTACAATCGCGCCCCTTTGGCGAGGTCTTTGTCTTACATGCTTGTGCACGTGGTACGCACGTGTGCAGAATTTGGACTGAAAGAATTGGGCCTAGCCGCCTAGGCCAGTTAGCAGTGACCACACGTGGACTAAGATTTGATCAGATGAAGAAATTTAGACGAGTTTGCTACTTGGGGGTTTTTTCTCATGTCCCCATTGGAGATGCTATAGGTTTGTTTGGGTAAAATAATTTTTTGTTTGGTTCATGTTTGGAAAGACTTATTTTTTTTTAACCTTATAAGTTATGCTACATTTTAGTAGTTTTTTGTTTTTATGATAAAAAAAATACTATAAAACTTGTTTGAATAGAATGATAGTTTTTTTTTGTTAAATCTAGCTTATTTAGATGAGCTTATAAGTTAGTTTTTTAAAAGCTGTGTCATACTAGCTTTTTAAAATGAGACTTATAGGCTAACTTATTTGGCATTTTATTAAACAAGTAGAAATAAAAAATAGCTTAAAAAGATATTTTGACAAAAAAAATAAGCTCTCCCAAGCACCCTATTGATCTATATATAGCTTATTCACGTGAGCTTATAAGATAGCTTTTCGAAAACTAGGGAATTTTGACATTTTAAAATGTACTTATAAAATAATTTTATTTAGTATTTTACCAAACAGAAATTTTAATTTAGATAAATAAAAAATTACTCCCCCAAACTCCCTCTTACAAGTGTACCTCATTTGGTTAAGGACTTAAAATGTATTTGGTGAAATCCTGCATCAGATCGAACTAGTTTTTGTTTATGTGAGGAAAAAGAAGCTCTTTACTAGTTTGTCTTCGGACCATCTCTATTTTCACTTTACTTATCTGACGTATCCCAATTCCATTTTAAACATTCATATTTAATAATAGTGTAATGTTGGATTTAAAAGTAAAAAGGGAAAAATGTTATAAGGCCCCATAAAAAGATCCGGTTGTGGCCCAGACCCAGCAATTAATTCCCTTAGCATTTAGCCCCATAAAATAGTGAAAATTGTGGCCCAGCCCTAAAAGCCCATTCATATACATGTATTGGGTGTATTTTGACCAACATACCTAAATTACCCTCATCTCTCTCACAAGAAAAAACCGGCTGAATGGGTTCCTCCTTTGGCGGCGACCGCTCCCATCGCATTTAAGGCGAAGCGATGGAGGAAAGCGGGGGAAAAAAGCGCGCGCTCCCTCCATTACTGTGCTGTTTCATCAGCCTTTAATATAAATCGGTCAGTTCTAGCTCTCACTCTCTCATTAATGAAATTAGGGTTTGTTCTTCAACTGTCAACCATGTTTATGCGCCTGAAATCCCCTCAATTACTCATCACCTCCTCATAACTGTCCTCATAACTCTCAACCACCCAATGGCTGCTGATGACTTGATTTGCATGGTGTCTTTAGGCGAGAATGCCATATTTATGAAGCTAATGTCGACAACAAGCTTTTATGAACTGAAATATGGTGTGGCTGAAAGATTGAAAGTACCTGAAGAATCTTTTTCCCTGATATATAAATCTGAGAGGCACCCCAACCTGAGTTTTTCAGTTGAGAACGAAGATGACCTGAAGTGCATGTTGGAGCACAATCGAAAGATTGGTTGTACGGAGATTCATATGCAGGCTGCTGTTAACGTAGAGTGTTCCACGCCAGGGAAGAATCAGAAAGTTATTAGCGAAATGTAAGTAATTAATAAACTCTTTATAACATTGTGCTTAGTGTGATGTAAACACTGTTATCTTTTGGTCAACTTTCAATCACCCCTCTGGGCTTTAAATCCCCTGAATGTAACCGTATAACTGTCATCATAAATTTGAACAACCCCCAACGGGTTCCAAAGAGTTGATGAACATGGTGCCGTCAGGCGATAATGCTATATTCTGCATGATTTGAAGTGCACGTTGGAACGCAAGTAAATAACTAGAATTGTTCTGATTAAAATGCAAGATGTTGATGCCAAGTAGTGTCCTACTCCTGAGGAAAAAACAGAAAGTTATTACTGATTTGTAAGTAATAGAATGAACTCTGCTTGAAACTGGTATATGTGGGATGTTGAAATTTTGATTTCAGGTTTCGATGCTACTTTGGGGAAAAATAGTTGTCATCGATGATGGGTACTTTTTAACCCTTCAGCATACGGGTTAATTATCTAAGATATATGTTAACTATTATATGAACATGTTAACTCTCATTGGAACATGTTATACTTTTCTTGAACATGTTAACTTTCGTATTTATGTGTTAACTATGTCCATTGTCTGTTAAATTCCACTGCTCTATGTTAAGTTTTACTCAAAATGGTTAATTTTACACCCAGTTAGTTAACTTTTGGTGTGCTGTGTTAACCATGCATATTGTTAACTTTCATCATAGTGCTGTTAACTTAAGTTATAAGAAGATTATTTAACATAGTGTGCAGGATATCTCACTGTTTGATTAAATTGTGCAACAATGATGCCTCTTTGAATGCAGATTATAGTTGTCCTCCTCCAGCAAATGCATCCAATTCAGAGAGAATCCAAACTGATTTTCCATCTGGTAAGATTGTAATGAGGGCTGGTGATATTCTCAATAACACTTCGAGCATTCCTCAATGGTGGCACACAACATTAACTGAAAAGGGGCAACAATTTGAAACCGTAACTGAATTGAGACTAGCTTTATAATACTATTCCATGGCCAAAAAATTTGAATATGAATTTGTAAAGAATGAACCCAAACGTATCCGCGTTTGTTGTCGATATAAGGAGACGTATGGATGCCCTTGGATGCTCTTTGCAGCTCCTGTTAAAAATGATAAAAGAATGGAAATCAAAAGGTTTGTGAATGAACACAGTGGACAACATGCTAACAATTCAGGGCAATCACGGGCATCTCGTAAATTCATAGCAGCCCAATTGCGACCGGTATTAAAGGCACGACCTGAAATCCGCCCAATTGATGTGCAAAAGGACTTCCTCACTCGATTTGGATTGAGACTTGAATACAGTAAGATATGGTGGGGCAAAGAAAGAGCGCAGCAGGATATGTATGGTGATAGTTATGAGGCTTATGATCAATTAAGATGGTAAATATTACAGTTAATTTATAACTTGTGTGCAAATGTTTATCGTAGCCGCTTTAATGTTAATATGTTACCCTTATGTTCCAATGTATTATATTTATTTACATGTCCAGAAGCGGCATTGTTGTACATGTATGAGCAAATGGTGAAGCAAACGAATCCAGGAAGCTACATTTGCATTGACCAGAATGAAGGAAGGTTCAGAAGACTGTTTATATGTTATGCTGCTTGCATCCAGTATTTCTTAAATGGGTGTAGACCCCTTTTATTTTTGGATGGGATTTTTTTGAAAGACAGATATAAAGGCATGCTTCTGAGCGCCATAGCCTACGACGGAGACCAAGGGATATTTCCACTTGCGTATTGTATATGTGATCAAGAAAATGTTAATAATTAGAGATGGTTCCTACAAGGCCTGTGGTCTATACTGTATGAAAGGTTAGACCCGTACAATCCCCCCCTCCCCACCAATTGGTAATTATTTCTGATGCCGACAAGGGGATTCGAGAAGCCGTGAGAGAATATTTCCCTGAAGCAATTCACTCACGCTGCGTTCTGCATCTAGTTGAAAATTTTAGATCAAAGCTCAAGGATTTGGGAATGAAGGCAAAGGACACACAGGTTTTGGGGAATTTGCTCCAAACTGCTTGCTATAAATACACTATAGCGGAATGGAACGACTACATGAAGGAAATTTATGAGATGGCTCCAGCCGCATATGAGATTGCAATTAATTACTCGCCAGAGCATTGGGCAAATGCCTTCTTCCCTGGCATTAGGTATGCATTCAATCATTATGACGTTTTGCGGTTGATGTTAACTGTTATGCATATATGTGAAGTATCCTTTTTATAGGTTAACATTCGCTGATATATGTTAACTTTCACCAATATATGTTAACTATGATGTTTTTATGTTAGCCTTTAGCAGTATAGGTTAAGTTTTATGATCACTTGTTAAGAAGATAACATATTATATGCCCATCATACTTCCTATATGTTGTCCTTTGCAGATATGGCCATGTAACCTCTAATGTCGCAGAATCCTTTAACAGCTGGATACGTGAAGCCCGTTTGTTACGTATCCTGCAAATGGTGGAGCATATCCGAAAACAACTTATGACTCGCATGAACAACAGACGGATAATGGCGTGTAAGTGGACAAGCTATCTTTGTCCTAAAGCTGAGAAGATTGTTAGGGAAAATATGGAAAAAGGGCACACTTTAGAGATTAGGCAATCTAGAGATGATATTTTCGAAGTGCAATCACATAGAACCACTCGCGTTGATTTGGAGAATAGGACATGCACTTGCCGAGCTTGGGACGTAACCCGTATTCCTTGTGTCCATGCTTGTGCAGCCATTATTTATATGAAAAGAGATGTATATCAATATTGTGATTGGTTCATGTCCGTAGAAGCGTTTAAGAAGAGCTACGACGAAATATTATATCCCATACCAGACTATGAGAAGCGGAGTGTGCCCAAGGATGAAATCCAGATTTTGCCACCAATTACCACTAAGAGGAGGGGAAGAAATAGAACAAGACGCATAAACAACAGAACCATATACAAACGGCCCGTCAAATGTTCTCGGTGCAAAGTTGAAGGTCACAATAGAGCAACCTGCAATGAGCCCATCCGTGACTAGTGTGTTTCAGCTTCTAACAACAATACTTTTGTATGAGACATATAGATGGTTTTAAAGTTGTTAAGTATATAGCGTTGTACTTTTGTAATCTGTGATAATGCCTGTTATATTCATTTTGTTCATGTTGTTCATAGAAACATGTTATACTGAGAGACGTTTTTCGATCTTCACCTGTCATGTCAAGGTTTTGAGTTTAAATGGGTGACTTCTCTAACGTATTAGTCACTGTTCTAACGGCTAGCAACCAGTCATTTCAAATAGCCATATTCCAACGGCTTGTAAGTTGTTCCTTATGCAATATAAAATGTGCACATATGAAAGTTATAAGCTTAATAGAAGTTCTAACAACGTCAGAGGGTGTTCAGTCATGGGAAGAGGTATGTTGTTTTTGTAACATTCCAACACCCATGAGGCAGTGCAAAAATGGGAGGAACAAGGGTAGATACTTCTGGGGATGTGCAAATTTCCCAAAGAGGCAATGCAAGTTTTTCGCTTGGGCTCACAGTGAAGATGCAATGGTAAGTAGGAATATTCCAGATTGCCCAGAAGTCCCCGTTGAAGATGATATGGCGGTCAAGGCAAAGCAGTTGAAGAAAGCACTGAAGCAAGCAAACCGCGAAGTTGAAAAATGGAAACTTTGTTCATTCTTCCTGTGTTGTTTTTGTATTGTTCTAATATCCATCATCTTTGTCATCTCTAACTGAATTTGGTCAAGTATCACGTGTATACGTTAACGTTTACTATAAATGGTTAAGTTTCAGAGCTATATGTTAACTCTAACTGATAGTGGTTAAGTTTTAGAGTTACATGTTAACTATTACGTATAGTGGTTAAGTTTCAGAGCTATATGTTAACTCTAACTGAATTTGGTCAAGTTTTAGTCCAGATCGCCAAACTCCTTGACCTCCGACCCGATGTCAAGTTCTACATGGTCTACATGCAGGGTCGGCCCTGGGGTAAGCCCACCAAGCCCCAGGCTGGGGCAACCCAGGGCCGGGGGGAAACCAAACCTCGGAGCAGCTTCCCCTGTTTGCTCCCCTCCTCAACGAACCACAGACAATCAACCAGGCTCAAGAGAGCGGAGGAGCAGTCTGCAGCCGCCGTGGGTGCTGCTGTTGTCACTCCCTTCGCCCTCACACACGACGGAGCTGCACAGAAACACATGATTGAGAGGAGGGCTAAGGCCCAACAAGCCTTCTTGCCTGCGATAGCCATCATTATTGTTGTTGTTGTTTGGTTAAGAGAGGAAAGTGGGAGGAGGTATTAATAATAGAAGGAGCGTTAATGGAGTGCATTAGCTGTGGTTGTAGAAGAAGAGGGGAGAGGGTTTTCCTTCTGGGGTTTGGTGAGGCGAAGTTGATGATCAACAGGTGTAGGTAGGGGACTAGGGGTGTGGGTGCAATGATGGGTTGGAGTGGTTGGGGCCTGGGTTGGAGCCCATCTTTCAAGAAGCCTTTCTGTTTTTGTTGTTTCCTCCATTTTATCTCCATTTGTTTATTTGTTGGGTAATTAGTGGGTGTTGTGAGAAGAAAGAGAAATAGAACAGACGTGTGTTTTGAGGTTGGAAGTTATGATGAATGATGCATAGGGTGTGTGAAGTTTCTAGTGCCAAGCATATGACCAGCTTGACTAGTTCTAATGTGTAGGGGGGTGAGTGCGGTGGGATATTTTACCAAATGCAACCAAACCTCGGATACGCATGAACATAGGGGGATGAATCGAAGGAGGGGAGGTTGTCATGGAGGGGAGATCGCGTAGGGTAACCCAGTGGGAGGAGTCGAAGGAGGGAAGGTCATCGTGGAGGGGAGGTTGTTGTAGGGCAACCCAGGGCCGGGCTAGGGCTAGGGCAACCCAAACCTTGGGGCCGGCCCTATCTACTTGCAAGGTTGTTTGCCGGTGGCACGGTGCTTCGCTACGCATATGCTGTATTGTAGACGTCAAAAAATGCTTACAGACATCCAAATACCACTCAAGACAAAGAGAAGGTGATAAACATCAGTATCTAAGTCATGGGAGATCATACAAGCCCAAAGGAAGCAAAAGGATCTATGAATCAACACAAAACAATGTGAATTCACAGAACAATGCAAACTACAGCGTGTGGGCGCGGCAGTACATGGTGCCGCGGCTGAAGCGCGGCAACCCATGGTGCCGCGGCTAAGACGCGGCAGCCTATGGTGCCGCGGCCAAGGCGCGGCAACTCATGGTGTCGCGGCCATTATAGGGGATGCTACAGCAGTTATAATACAGTTATCTGATGATTATTGAAGCCCACGTGGCAGCATATTAGAGATAGAACGTGTGCTGACGTGGACAGGTAGTTAAACCACGAAAAAGGTGGTTAAAGGTCGTGGGAGAACAGTTTCAAACACGTATGAACGTGGGTGTAACTGCCCCTTTAGCCGCGGCAGTGTCGACTGTCGCGCCCTTTAGCCGCAGAGGCTATAAATACCCCCCGAGATCGATTTTTTTTGGAAGAGGCTGATCAGAGAGCATCCACGGGCTGATTTCAGAGCAGAGAGGGCAGAGTTCTTGAGCTTCCGGCAACTCCTTGATATTGAGCTTTGACTTGATTTCAAGAAGAACGACTATCTTACCTTGATAAGATATCGTTTCAAGTTCTCACTTCGATAAACGAAGTCAGAATCATAAACCCCTCACGATTCGATCAGAATCTGTGATTCGGTGGTCCACGAGTCAAAGCGCTCCCGGCACAGGCAAAGATCCCACGCAAGCAGCGATCCAAACAACGATCCTGCGTTTGTTTCTCAAGAGTTGTAATTTTCATTTTGTTGTGTAAAAGAAGTCTTATAAAAAGGCTACGATCAGAATCTGTGATTTGGTGGTCCACGGGCTAACGCACCCCCGGCACAGGCAAAGATCCCACGCAAGCAGCGATCCAAACAACGATCCTGCGTTTGTTTCTCAAGAGTTGTAATTTTCATTTTGTTGTGTAAAAGAAGTCTTATAAAAAGGCTATCTCTTTTTTTTAATTTATTGTAATCAACTGAAGATATAATAAATTCCATGACAAAACCAACTTTTGACGCAAACAAACTGGCGACCACAGTGGGAGCCAACGGTCTCGCTGTCCAAAGAAGGCACAAAATGAAGACTCTCGCTTGATTGTTGCTGAGGATTTCACTCGCAACACCTCTGCTCACAATGGCTCTTATCTAAGTAAAGAGTCATTAAATCAAAGCCCACCGGCATTGACGAAAAGAGCTCGTCAGAGACAACGCCAACGCCGCACTCGCCAAATGGCTAAGGCCTTGGAACAAACCGACGAGGTTCGTTACCACACGAACCTAAAGTCGAGGAGACATCGAGTGGTTCAGTTGTCTCAACAACCAATCACTCGTATCTCTGCTAAAATAACGACGGATGAATGGACTTTTGTCAAGAGGGCTCGCTCGAGCCTCAAAGAACGTATACAAAAACGTCGTGCAAACACTTCTCATGTCCGTGCTCTCTCACAACAAAGAAGAGAAAGGAGGAAGGAAACAGTGACCAAAGAACCACCAAAACTCCGCCAAGTTTGGATTCCAAAGTCTGGAGTTATGCAAAATCAGCATTCAGAGCCCGTTAAGACTCCATACTCGCAAGGGGGTGGTTTTAAACGTGCGACTCCTGACATAACCTTGGATCGCTCAATAAATTGTTCTGAGAATGCCAACAAGGTTTTACACCCTCAGAAGAAGACGCATTCACCAAATGATATTGTCATACCTGGGAGGTCATGCCAACAAACGATACGATTTTTTGGCAATCATACCGATGAATCGTATTATCAAGTTGGGGGTGTGAATAAATTTCGAAAAAGAATTATTCGCTCTCATTGTTCCTGTGCACGACTTATAAGATCAGCTGTCCAAGATGATGAATTCCCTGAAGTCACCATCAACGTGGCTGATAAAAGAAAGTCTAAGCGGCATTCAAGTGACTCAAATCCTGACTTTTCCCCGAGAGGAAGAGTCAATCCAAGAATTGCTCAAAGGATGTCTCGACTCCAATTAGGAGCCATCAGACGCAGAAATTACAAGAGAATGCAAGAAGGAATGTCCTCGGAGGATGAATTCTCGGACACTTATTCTGCAATCGCTTCTGATGATACAATGTCTAGCACGGGACAAACCAGAGAAGTACTCACGATCACCTCTGATCAATTTGCTCAAATACTTCAAGAAGCTCTAGCCAAACAACGTGAAGAAATTAGAGCTGAAGTGAAGACAGAAATGGAGTTAGCTATCCAACAAATGAGAGAATTGCTAGCTCAGCGGCCTCAACCCCCTGAGTCCAGTCAAAGAACTGAATCCAGTCGCCACACTCAGAAAGTTGTGGATGACAGTGATCCAGAAGTGGATGAAGTCATTATGGCTGATACACCTCCCAATAGCAATAACGCTGGGGGTGGTTTAACACATTCTCCCAATAACGATATTGGGAGTGGTTCAATGGCACCTCTTACAGGGGGTGGTCTAACTCATTCTCCTCAACGTCATTCGAATGAAGACATAGACGATGACGGGAAAATGAAAGAGCTTGAAAACAAAGTCAACGCTTTGATGACGGCTCAAGAAGTGAAGAGGACGGGTATTCCATGTCCCTATCCAAGAGAATGGGATTCAATACCGTATCCGACAAAGTTCAATCTGATTAACTTCACACCGTTTGAGGGGAAGAGTTCGCCGATTCAGCACTTGATTTATTTCAAGTCTCATTTGGGCATGATCTCTGGAAACGAGGCTTTAATGGTCCGGTCATTCATTGGCACCCTTCGCGGACCCGCCTTCGATTGGTACCGACGGCTCAAAAATATAATTATATACACACATATTTGTTTCTTGTTCATATGTGATTGAAATGATTTCATTAAAATCAAGTTTTAATAAGTTCATGTTCGTGCATATTTTTGCAAAACAAATGAGTTTTCACAAATGAGAAATGCAATTTGAGAAATTCTTTTTCTAACATGTTCTATTATATGTTTATAATCATTTCCCAAGTTTTATATTTTTTAGAATTTATTTGCTATTTTTAAAGGCACTTCAAAACTCAGTTTTCAAACATGAACAATGTCTGTGCATGTTTATAAGTCGACTTATGTACTGTAGCAAGTCGACTTATAAACTGTTCTGAAAAATACAATTTTTATCTGTTAAGTCGACTTATACTCCAAGCAAGTCGACTTATATATGATAAGTCGACTTATGAATTTTACAAGTCGACTTATGATCTGTTGTGCAGTTTATTATTTTTGTCTGCTGAGTCGACTTATAACTCATACAAGTCGACTCATTAGACATAAGTCAACTTATACCCATCGTAAGTCGACTTATAAACTAGCCATTGCACAGTAACGACTATTTTTTAGATTTTGTTTATTTTATTATTTTTATGGGTTGTTGGTGTTTTTTTGGGCTAGTTTCTTCTATCCTATGTATACCCCTTTGCCATAACTATTTTTAACCACCAAAAGAGTTTTAAAAACAAATTTAAGGGTGTTTAAGTTTAGTTTAAGTTTGGGTTTCAAGTTTGTTTATGTGAAGTAATTTTTACAAGAAGAAGAAGAGATCATCTTTTCGTGTTTGGGCTTCAATCTCATCTCTTTCACTCTTGTTTTTCAGAGAAGATTTCTTAAACTCAATCTCTAGCTATTTATAAGTTTTGTTTATTATTTTTACAAGCTAGATTTCAATTGAGTTTATATTACTTGTTATCTTTCACACACAACCACTTGAGCTTAAGTTATTATCACACATTGTGTAATTTGGGATGTGGGTGTGATTGAGTGAGGTTACACTTAGTTCTCATCTTGTATTAGAGAACAAACCATTTGTTATTGTGCTTATAGTGAGATACACTTTGTAATACACTTGTACACCGAGAGAAGTGTGTGGTGAGAGACGGGGTCGATTCTAAGATGAATGTGGCCTAGATAGAGGTGGTAATTCCGAACACTTGAGAAAGGCGACACGGGCTAGGCCAACACTTAGAGGGTGTAAAGTGTGATTACAAGAGTATGAGTTGTGAAAATTTTTGATGAGCTAGAAAATCGAGATTGTGAGGTGTAAACGTTTTCGGTTAGCGTTAAAAATCGATTGTGATAGTGGATTCTCCCCGAGAGTGGGGAGCGGAAACGAAGGTCGAAAGGACCGAACTCCGTGATCATATCGTTTGTTTGTGTTTGTCTTGACATCTTTATCTTGTGCTCATTACATTGTTATATCGCCTTTGGTCCATGTTTATTTCGCCCTTATTTATTCTCTTATCCTTGCATATCTTATTATACAATCATACTTGCTAGGATAATAATTAATAAGTTTTTTAAATTAGCATTAATATCGGATTAGATTAGCATATTACCCTATTCACCCCCCTCTAGGGTAATTTTATTTGGTATCAGGGCTTGGTACTCTTGATTAGAGGTTTAACCGCCTTGAGTCAAAGATCCAAGTTATCTTGTATTGCTAATCTTATTTTGATTTTATTTATATCTTGCTTGCATATATATCATGGACATGCACGGTGCACCTAGTCTTGGTTATGCTACTAACATTGTTCCTAGAATCAGCAATTTCCCTTATGCTCAATGGTGTGTTAGATTTAAGCTATTTGCTAGATCTAAGAATATCGATATATGAAAAATTATTGAATACGCTTATTTTGTACACACTACGGAGAAATCCAAGTGGAATAATAATGATAATAGATTGTTTACAATGAACAAGATTTGTTAGAATTCTTAATTGATGCCTTTGGCTTATCTTTTTCTAACAAACTTGATTCTTTTGATAATGCTTACACTTTGTGGAAATTCATAGAAGCACATCAAGGAAACTTGGAGGAGATTCGACACGCTTTGGCGAAATCAACCTCAAGTAAGGTTAGAACCATCATCATGCACACGACCACTAGGCGATAACCCTAATGTGGTAAGCGAGTCTGATTTTGATGATCTATTTATTAAAGAACTCGCATGTGCATATGATAGGTTAATGCATGCCACACTAAGTTGCATAATAATTTTATTAGTTTGAAAATCAAGCATGTAGAATTAAAATCCGATCATGAATTACTAGCATCTAAGTTTGAATTAATTTCCAAAGAGAATGTGATCCAAAAAAAATAATGAAAAATTAAAATTAGATCACGATTCTTTAATTTCAAAAGTTGCTAGCTTAACTCATGAGAAAGATAATACCATGTTAGAAGTAGAAAATATTAAAAATAAAGTTAGTTCTTTTGCTAACACCTATTTATGTTCTACTTCTAATAACAATGCATTTGTGGAAGTAAATGAGTTGAATCTTGTTAAGGACCACATATCATCTTTAAATTCAATCCTTAAAACATGCATTGATAATAATAAGAAACTTATGGACTTGTGGGCAAAGTCACGTGTTAATTTTTCCAAATCAAACACTCACTATGCACACATGTATGGCAAAGTTTATAAGTATTCTATTTGCGGCCGAAAAGACCATATTGCTAAATTTTGCTATGATGCACAAAAACCTACAATTAATAATCATATTGCTACTTGTACATTCCATCAAGTTTCTTCATCATCACACACACATGCACATAAGCATGCTAATGTGTTCAAGTGTGATTATTGTGGTCGTTTTGGCCATTTGGCAAAATTTTGTTTTAATTTACAAAAGGTTTCACATTTGCCAAATACTTCTAAAAGACCACATGTGTATAAATGTAATGTTTGTGGTAGATTTGGTCACTTAAAAATTTTTTGTTTTGATTTAAAAAGAGTTTCACATTTGTAAAAGAATTTTAGGTGTATCTTCTCTTCGGGAGCTTAGCGATCCTCATGGAAGCTTGAGGATAGATGATTCTCATGATAGCATGAGAATAGGGGTGTAAAACAGTACAGTAGAACGTAGGTAGAAGCGTGGAACGAGACGACGAGCAGCAAATTCGAAGATTCCAGATTTCAGCCTTGTAGGCGTCAAAAAATGCTTACAGACATCCAAATACAACTCAAGGCAAAAAGAAGACGATAAACGTCATTCTCTTAATCAGAGGGAATCATTCAAAGGAAGTGAGACAACATGTACACACCAACAGATAGCACTTAGTGCCGCGGCTAAGGCGCGGCAGCTCATGGTGTCACGGCCATGACGCGGCAACATATGGTGCCGCGGCTAAGGCGCGGCAGCATATGGTGCCGCGGCTAAGGCGCGGCAGCATATCGTGCCGCGGCTAAGGCGCGACAACCTAAGGTGTCGCGGCCATTATAGGGCGTACTACAGCAGTTATAAATGCAGTTATCTGATGATTATTGAAGCCCACGTGGCAGCATATTAGAGATAGAACGTGTGCTGACGTGGACAGGCAGTTAAACCACGAAAAAGGTGGTTAAAGGTCGTGGGAGAACTGTTTCAAACACGTATGAACGTGGGTGTAACTGCCCCTTTAGCCGCGGCAGTGTCGACTGCCGCGCCCTTTGGCCGCGACATTGTCGACTGTCGCGCCCTTTAGCCGCGACAGCATCAGCTGCCGCGCCTAAAGAGACAGTTATTGATCGGTTATTTCTTCAGTTATCGTCTAAGGAGGCTATAAATACCCCCCTATGGCCATCATTGACAAAGGGGGCAGATTAGAGCAGAGAGCCTTGATTTTTTTTGTGAATTAGAGCAAGAAAGAGAGTCTTCCTTCTTCATTACCTTGATAAGATATCGTTTCAAGTTCTCACTTCGATAAACGAAGTCAGAATCATAAACCCCTCACGATTCGATCAGAATCTGTGATTCAGTGGTCCACGAGTCAAAGCGCTCCCGGCACAGGCAAAGATCCCACGCAAGCAGCGATCCAAACAACGATCCTGCGTTTGTTTCTCAAGAGTTGTAATTTTTATTTTGTTGTGTAAAAGAAGTCTTATAAAAAGGCTATGTTTTTTTTAATTTATTGTAATCGACTGAAGATACAATAAATTCCATGACAAAACCAACTTTTGACGCAAACATGTATTGCCAAGCAAATAATGATAAGCCATTTGTAAACAGGAGTTAAAAAACATTGGGAGTTTGAAGCTAATGCTTACGCAGAAAAATGCTGACACGACCCCATATTTCATGCCAACAGAACCAATTTCTGGCCTCTCTAGCCATGTGCTGAGCCTATCTACAAGAGCTTCCATGACCTGTTAACAGAAGATGCAAATTAGATTGCATAACATCTCAACATGCAGTAAATCCAAGTATTGCGTAAAAGATTAACATATTGAGAGTAGCATATTGAACTTGCATGGTCATCGATACGCCCGCCACGTAGAAGATAAAGAAGCTCCGTCGAATCAATGCTGTTGTTCAATGTCTTAATAATAATACGTGACCTGAAACATAACAATAAGATCCAAATTTTAACATAAACCAGGCTATATGTTAACTGGATTTGCAAATATAAACATGATTTGGCAAACGTTGGCACAAATAGGTATAAGTTAACATAGCTATATGTTAACTGGATTTGCAAATATAAACATGATTTGGCAAACGTTGGCACAAATAGGTATAAGTTAACATAAACCTATAATCATTAACATGTAATAATAAAAGTTAACATAAACCTATAATCATTAACATGTAACAATGAAAGTTAACATGTTGTAGCCACGGTTAATCAGAATGTCTAAACTTACTGATGGACTGTTTCATTGTAGAACTGAGAGAGCCATCTGTTCTCGTCTGGTGTGAGCTTTGCTGCTATATGCTGAGGCACTCTAAAGTTGTGAACGAAGGTTCCTTCACTATCAATCACACGTATGCTAAAATCATCAACGTTGGGAATACTCTCGTTTAGCAACTTCAATAGAGCCTCCTCCTTCTTCTTGATTTTCCTCTTCCCAAGAAAATCCCAAGTGCATTCCTCAGGCTTACAATAGAACCTGATTTTATCCCTCTCTTCCTCCTTGTGTGGTGATATGTTAATTATATCTGGACGACCGTCCTTCTTCTTTCCTTCAGTGAAAGGGGTTCGGACCAGATGTGAGCGAGTCCTCTTTCTGGTACTTGGTCCCCTAATACCCCTTGACACAAGTTTCTTCGATCTCTTCCGATAAACTTGCACCTGATCCTTATCCTCCTCACTAGCCACAGCTTTCCCCACATTCTCAACCTCCATCTCTTGCCATTCCTCCTTCGCTGCCTCCTTCTCTTCCTCTTTCATCTCCATCTCTTGCTCTTCCTCTTTCTTCTCAACTCCACTCTCTTCCTCTTTCTTCTCATCTTCCCTCTCTTCCTCTTTCTTCTCCATCTCTTGCCATTCACCTTTCTCTGCCTCCTTCTCTGTTTGCGCAACAACATCCGCAATATGAGAAGCTTCCTTACCAATGTTCGTTACATCGTCATAATCAAAACAAATTCCATCATCACCCATATCACCCCTATCATTAGAATGCCTATCACTTTGTGACATAAGTTCCCTCACATTTTTCTTCAGGTCTTCGGGATCAATCAAGTCTTCGATCCCTTCATAGCGCTCCAATTTCTTGTTCAACCTATGTATCTCCTGGGAGCAAGCATCCCATTGAAGGCGCTTGCTACGCTTGATAACGTGGAGCAATTTCCAATTTATATTGGCTGTATTCCTCCAAAAACGAATTTGCTCTGCAGGTGCCAACTTATCTATTTCATCTTCTCTTGAAAAAGCATCAACGATATGCTGGGACAAAATCTGAAAAGTAAACCATATACCCTTTACCCATGTAAATCCACAAGATTAAGCAGAATAGTTATGAAAACCCATAAAAGAAAGTTAACATGAAACAATGCAAATTGAAAATGAATTAATGATAACGATAAAATATTTAACTCAATGTAAATATGATGTGATGTGTAAAGAGTCATTGCTGCTTACGTAACCCACAGATGAGCTCTTTGGTCTGCCCATCACCTTCTCTTGCTTCCCAGCCTTCTGCTTTTCTTCCTCGTTTATCTTTCTCAGCCTAGTTTGCTCTTTGGTCTGCCCATTACTCCTTTTCTTCTCTTGCTTCCCGGACGTTGGGCTTCTATTTTTCCCAAAGCGAGTGAATTCAATCTTCTTCCTGCTGGGCTCCCTTTGAGGGTATTTTCACCCCATCCAATGCTAAGTGAAATTGGTTTCTCCTCAAGTTTTATGCTTGCTTTCTTGGCCTTAGAGACGATTGTCTCCATCCTCAGAGATCCAGCCGTCCCTCCGACCCTTACCCAGTTGGTCATCGGAGGCTTCCACCTCAAGTTTAGGGCTGGTTTTTTAATGCCAGTCATCTCAAAGCACCAAAGCTGTCAGAATCGAAGGATCAATTGTCAAAATAGTTAACTTGCATAACTCTTTCTTGAACTACAACATACTAAATAGCTAGCCTTCACTTCACTAACCCATGTTAACATTACTGGGTACATGTTACCTTTCACTTATTAATGTTAACTTTAATTTTTATATGTTAAAGTTTATGTTAACATGTTAACTTTCACCTATTAATGCTAACTTTTACTTTTATATGTCAAACTTCATGTTAACATGTTGATTTTAACATGTTAACCTATTAACGTCCAATGTTGTACATGTTTTCTAATGCCTGTTACCATGACTCCTATTAACTAGATCAAATGTAACATACAGGGATGAGCGGCATGCATTCAGGTTCGTATGTAACCCCTGGCTTCCTCATCCCTTGAACAGCAATTTGAATGCCTCTCTTCGTCTCATCAAAAATAAATTTACCCCATGCAATGGTCTTCACTCTCTCGATACTATCTACATATTGAAACAATTGTCTTGGGATGCCTTGAGAGCTGTTGGGGCACCAAATCGTTGCACATTGGTACAATATCTGAAGCAGCACAAAATCTTCAATGTCCTTATTATCAGAGGACTCTACAAGTGTTTACAGTAACTCCTCGACATATCTCCTCATGCTACCAGCTTCTGGTGTAGCCTTGGCCTTTGCCTTTGCCTTTGGCTTGGCCTTTAGCATTTCTTTCTTATCTTCAAAGTATTGCCTCCAAAGTCTGTTGTGAGGGTCTCTATTCCCGTAGATCAGCTCCCCATCAATGGGAAAGCCTGTGTGAGTATGCACCCACTCTTCATCGCTCTTGGGGTCGGGAAAAGAGAACTCATCAGTTTCGTCAGTATAATGGCTGAGCACATACTCTAGTGCACGTCGATCGCGTGCTGGGGGACCAAAGAACACATAGTGCTCAAAGTTAGAGCCCTTGTAGGCATCCCAATGCCACTTCTTCAGTTTTGGCTGCAGTTTTTGCATGAAGGAACAATACGTTCTAAGACAGGCACCGGGCCTAATATCACCTAATGCAGCAACTATCCTGAATGAACAACAATTTACTCTTAACAAGCCGTTCAACTCAACTTTAAATTACGTAACAATCAACAGAAAAGGCATTAACATAGTCAAAATCACGATTTATTAACATGATTAGCTAATAGTTGACTCTTAAGAGTAAACGTTAACAACAAACACATATTATTGACATGCATTGCTACTACCTATCAACAATTGCCATTTCCTTCAAAAAGGAACCCATAAACCACAATTAAAATCAACATCACTCATTTAAAATAATTAAATTCAAAAACCCTCAATTGATTGGGAACTTACTTCTTCTTTGACATGGACACATCCTCCGGCGAGCGTCTCCTCTTGCGCTCTCGATTTTCCTGATTTTTCATGCTCAATAGGGTTTCCATCGCCTCATTACTCTCCTCATCATCAGAGGATGACGGAACAGAATCGCTGGCGTGAGATATCAAGGCGGAGGTGGAGGGGGATAAATTTGGTAGTTCCTCCTGCGCAAGTCGTGCCGACCGACGCCGGTGACGAACGTCCGCTTCCGTTTGAATCTGGTCTACTTCACCCGTGCGTCGTTTAGGGTTCTTAGCCATTTTTCTTATAATTTTCTTCGGCATTTTCCTTGTGGGTTTTCTGGCCGCTAGAGTCAAACTAGGGTTTTCAAATTGGGTTCGACCGCTGAAGGAGATTTGAGTTTTTGGGGAAATTTGTGGGTCTGCAGAGAAAAGAACGCGAGCGAGAGAAAGAGGGAGGGCGGATTGGGGGGGACGAATAGTTACAAGGGCAGTTTCGTCTTAAGAGAGGTACTGTGCTCTCAGAGTTGCTTGGGAAATGTAAATGAGGCTGAACCGTTATTGAGTTGGGTATTCGGGGATTGATCACACAAAAAAAAATACAGAGGGGCTATACACAACCGGATCTTTTTTTGGGGGCCTTATAACATTTTTCCCAAGTAAAAAACAAGAAACATTTAGAGGTAAAAGGCATCAAAGTTTTGCACGTCTTGCATGGGAAATTTGGGGAATCTTCTTCATTCTATACAAGACAAGGTATTTAGATGCAAAATATTAGAATTTTTTAGAGCAGATATATAAGGGCTAGTTTGGGATTGTTGTATCTTAAAATAAGTAGCTTATAAATTGACTTTTATAAGCTATTGAAAATCTCTGTTTGACAATCATATATCAAAAGCTGGTTTTAAGAATAGTTTAGGTATATGACAATGCTGTGTTCACGGATAATTGTCAAAAGATAAATGCTATATATATATGACATATAAACTAAAAATAAGCAGAAAGTGTTTTTAAAGACTTCTGAGGCTGCTTCTAAAAGCACATCTTGTAAAGCAGAAATGACTTTAATAATCATGTACAAAAAATCACTAAACACTATTATTGTCTGTATTTCAAAAAAATAAGGAAAAATTGCTTCTAGGCCCCAAATTTATATTTTCAATATGCTCTAGCCCCTCCTATTTTTTTTAATGTTCTTTAGCCCCTCCTTTTTGAAAAAAATATGGCAAAGCCCCTCCATCATGATTCCAGCTCATTTCAGCACTTGATTAGACATGTCAGCTCATGATTAGACATATCAGCTGATTTAAATCCCGAATTTACCCTCCTCTTTCTTATGTCAGTGGATGTTAACTCTTTTCTGTAAAATGTTAACTCTTTTCTGTAACATGTTAACTCTTTTCGGTAACATGTTAACTCTTTTCTGTAAAATGTTAACTCTTTTCTGTAAAATGTTAACTCTTTTCTGTAAAATGTTAACTCTTTTCTGTAAAATGTTAACTTTTTTCTGTAACATGTTAACTCTTACAGATAACATGTTAATTCTTACAGCTAACATGTTAACTCTTACAGCTAACATGTTAGCTGTTAGAGTTAACATGTTAGCTGTAAGAGTTAACATGTTACAGAAAAGAGTTAACATGTTACAGAAAAGAGTTAACATCCACTGACATGAGAAAGAGGAGGGTAAATTCGGGATTTAAGTCAGCTGATATGTCTAATCATGAGCTGGCATGTCTAATCAAGTGCTGAAATGAGCTGGAATCATGATGGAGGGGCTTGGCCATATTTTTTTCAAAAAGGGGGAGGCGGGGGGGAGGAGGAGGGGTAGGGGGAGGGGAGGGAGGCGGGGCGGAGGCAGAGGGAGAACGGAGGAGGAGGAGGGGTGTGTAGGGGAGGGTAAAATGGGGATTGTGTATAAAGTTTGCATAGGAACTTGGGGAGAGGGGCTTTTAATAAATTTTTCAAAAAGGTGGGGCTGCAGCACATGTTTGAAAGTTAGGGGGCTAGAGCATATTGAAAATATAAATTTGGGGCCTTGAAGCAAATTTTCCAAAAAATAATTAAAAACTCAAAAAAATAAAAAATAAAAAATAATATCAAGCTTGCCTAAGTTCTCAGAATCTATTCCTTTATAATAATTGGAGGATCCAAAGATTTGCTATTCATGCTACAACGAATTACTGTAACATTATTATTTTAGAATAGATGAGAACCGTAGCGTTTAAAGATGTTACTATAATATTATTACTGTAGCACAAACGTGATGCCAGAGCAATTAAAAAATATTACTATATCATTTAAAAAAACAAAATTACTGTAGCAAAAATAAAAAATGGGTCATGTTTTGCATAGGATGCACACTAGTATAATCTAAGCTAAAATCATAGAAAATAGCATAAACAGTAAAATGATATTTATTTATCGCTCTATTTTCCTATATTACCCTTTTCCTTCGACCAACACGCGCCGTCACCCTCCACATAGCCTCCAAAAACCCTAATCCCGCCTTCATCTTAAAAACCCTAAAAGAGAAATTTCGAATCTCACACCGAATCTCCCACGATCGAACCGAATCCATTCCCTAGATGCGCTCACTCCCGCTAGATTCCAGTTCTCTTCAGTAGATTTGGAGCTAATCGAGGGGGCGATGGCGAGCGATTCCGTTGAGATCGAGGAGAGGAAGAAGACGATGTCCCCGTGGAAGAAGACCCCATCGCCGCCGGAGACGGTGGCGGAGGAGGAGAACCGGCCTGTGATGGGGTCGGAATCTTGGCCGGCGCTTGCCGATGCGAAGACAAAGGGAACGGTAGAGAGCGCTTCGAAGAAGACCGCGATCCCGCCTCCGATCAATGCAGTTCCGGCAGCCGTGCCGGCGCCGCCTCCAGTGAAGGTGATGCTTTGGATTGTTTACCTTTTGCTTGATTGCGTGTGAATTCCAAAAAAAGATGCAAATTTGCCAACTTTATTAAATTGGTTTTAGTCTATAGAGTGTTTCTTGTTAAATTAATTAAGGGGAAGCGAGGCCATCGAAAAAGACTAGTTCTGATGAGAAGTTGGGCATTGGCCTTTAATTACGTGGTCATCTAATAATGCAAAATAATGCGAATTCACAGGAAAGATGTGAATGCGGCAAAACTTTTCTTAAACTGTTTTTAGTGTGAAGTACACTAAGGGGAAGTGGCCGGTGGTCAGTAAAGAATAGATCTGATGGGAATTTGGGCATTTAACTTCAACTTTGGTCGTTTCATCAGTTCCATGAAAAGGTGTAAGTGTGTCAAACTTTATAAAATTGTTTTTAGTCTAGCGGAGAGTTCGATTTATTAGATATGAAGTAAAGTAAGAAGAAGGGAGAGGGGTCAGAAAAGGTTTACTTTTTTATGAGAAGAAGGGAGAGGGGTCAGAAAAGGTTTACTTTTTTATGAGAATTTGGCATTTGAGTGACCCTATGATCATCTATTAATACAAATTCCCGAAAACAATGTAATACGAAGAACTTATTTAGATTTACTGTAGTCCATTAAAGTTTTCAATTGTTTCAATTATTACATATGAAGAAAGGCTACATTTTCATTTGTTTCAACTTGTTTCAATTAACTCTACGCACTGTTTTAAAAAACCTCCGCCTAGTCCGCTTAGGCGTACGCCTAGACCTAGGCGGTACCTAGGCCGCCTAACTAGCGCCTAGGCGGTATTTAGGCTGCCCATCTAGATTTTATGAGCGTTTAGGTGAGCATTGTCTGCTTACGTGGATTGCACCCTGTAGGTCTTGGTTATGATTTTGTGTTATAGCCTACACGTCCTCCAAATTCCATTAACCTCCAAATATGAACACCTTCACTACGTCCTCCGACCTTCAGCAAAACCTCACCGACCACAAATTAAATGAAGAAAAAAATCCGCCTAGACACCAGTCCGACATCTAAGCTTTCTATAACAATTGACATTCACTATCAATTATTGTAATTAAAAATAAAAAAAACATCTTAGGCTCTAGCATTGTTAATTATTATTTTGGCTATTTAGTATCTAAGTATGCATGATTTATTGTGGAACTAAAATTGCTATATTTTTAAAAAAAATTATATGAATTTAATACATATTTTTATTAATTATTATAATTAAATAATTTAAAAATAATTAAACGCCTGGGCGCACGCCCAAGGGTCTAGGCGCTAGGCGCTTGCTTAAACGTCTAGTCTGCCTAGCGCCTTCTGTAACATTGACTCTACGGTAAGAAAAATTTCTTTCTTAGTCCATGGAGTTCTGAGTCAACCAATTGTTGGATATGTGGATTGTCAGGCAGAGGTTACGATTATTTATTGGATATGAAGTGAGCTAGGGGAGTGGGGTGGGGGAGTCCAAGAAAATCTGGATTTGATGACAATTTAGACATTGAATTTTATCTTTATGTGGTTGTATTGAATATTTTCTCAATATTTAGGTTACAGAGTTCTGAGTAAACCAAAGTTTAGAAACATATATTAGCAGCACAGGTACCCTGCCCTTACAAACTTTTTTGTTATGAGTCAGAAATTTAAACGTTTGGTTTTTGGGAATGGGTAGGTGAATTGGATGAATAATAACTTCTTTTGGCAGTTTTTTTTAAATAAGTTTCTATGTCAAGCGGCGGTGGAGATTGTGATGCTTTTCTCTTCCTTTCACCATGGTGGAACGTTAAACCACAACTAACTTGAGAGAAGAAGAAAATTTGGGATTTTTATTGGGAATGAAATTCTAAGATACCCCAAAACGGTAAGACGAAATGTTCAGCTGTTTTCATCAAATCATCAAACTGATGGTTGTAACCGCCACATACATGGCCTTTTTTGTTGGGTAGCACTTTGCATTTTTTTTAACAAATGAAACATCCTTTTAACCCTGCATTAGCAAATATCAACACGAAGGGAAACTACAAAAGTAAAGATTAAACTAGATGAATATAGCAGCAATCACTGTAGTTAATTTTCTGCCAAATTGTTATCAATAGCAAAACAAATGAAGCTGTCTTCAGCAATATTCTACAATATTTAGTCTAAAATCTAATGTGACACAAATCCAAACAATATCAAGTTCTAACTTGAGAGACTAATAAGATTTGGATTAGTCCTACATTGCTTGGCTTATTAAGTACTATAAGTAGTGCAAAGCTAAAGTGGTGATGTTGGTATTGAAATGTTTGGCTGGGATTAGGCTAGTGAACGCTGGGCTGTATGGGCGTTGCCCTGTGAAAACATTGTGGTTTGTCAGAGCTAATCCTACATTGACTCTAAGTTTGTTATGGGTGTACAGATTTGGGTTCCCTCCCTCCTCTAGCTACTAGCTAGTGGTTAAGGGTGAGTGGTTCTAGTTCTCTAGCATGTTTGTCCAATATAAGTACAGGGTGTCAGTTCTGTGTTTAATATTTACCTTTTTTACTTTTCTTTTATTTTCAAAGGTACTTATGAAGAGCAAGGTCTGCCCTTTTGCTCCATAATGTTTGTGCTACAGAAGAATCCCTTAATTCTTTTATCAGCTTCTTCTGTTCATATCAGTTTTCTCTGCATTAGGTTGGGTGGTGGTGATGGGGGGAGGGCAATTGTATCTGTCAAACTTGTACAAAGAAAGAATATCATACATTTTGGTTGTTTTCCATATCTGCTATAGAAAGTCTGTAATAGGTAAAAATGAGAAGACTAACTTAACAAAAATATCAAGAACTGGCTACCATGAATTTCCGTTTTGAAGCATTTTCAGCGGATATAGTGACATTCTTAATGAAGTAATCTTTACCTCACGATCTCCACTATTCTTTGTTCTATTGTGAAAAGTTTTGATTTTCTAGCTAATTCTGTGTTTATTTGCCATATCAGCATATCTTGCTAGGTAATCTTCGTTAACTGTTTTTATATCTAACAGGAGCACATCTTTTTACAGGGATCAGCTGGTCTGCGCAAAGGTGATGTACCTGGAAATGGCAACCCTGCCAACAAGCAGCGTTACCAGCATTCTCATAGACCTGGTCCAAAGCGTAACCCCCCTATAAATGGCATGCCACCATTCCCTGTTCCTTTGACTTATCATCAACAGCCAGGCCCACCAATGTTGTATGCTGCTGTACCTCCACCACCACCTTTTATGGTTCATGAGTTTGGTTACCCGGCACCATTTACTACTGAACCCCACATCATGAAGTCTGGTGAAACTCTGATGCCAGCTCTTATCCCTACTGGTCAAGCAGGTGGATTAAATGGTGATAGAAATTTCCGACCGCCACGAGGGGGTTTAAATAATTGGCATCCCTATACCAGTCACCATGGTAATAGACCACATAATGGGCATGAAGCTGGCCCTCATCCTAATCAGACATGGCGTCATCAACAAGCATTCCGTCCAAGGGATAATATGGATATGCCACCTGGTATGACCCCTGGACATATCATTAGGCCAACTCCACAGTTGCTTGGTCCGGCTCCAGGATATATGAGTAGGCCTGGCTTCCCTGGTATTCTCTCAAACCTGCATGGTCTTTTTCTGTTGTTATTATAATATTATTGTATTTCTCCCCTTTACTTCGCGTCCCGTGTCTCTACGTGCGTGCATCTCTTGGTGCTGTCACCTGTGTGCATGCAATATTGTAGCGACAACCGTATTATGCATTCTTCCTTATGTTATAATTAGCATGACAGAAATGCTGATATCTAAACTTTGCAGGTCCTGCTCCTATGTATTATGCTTCTGCCCCTCCACCCCCGGAAATGATGAGGGGCCCTCCTCGCTTTGTTTTGCATCCGCACCGTCCTTATCCTCTTCCAACACAAGAAACACTTGCTTTGAGAGCTAATATTGTAAATCAGATTGAGTACTATTTCAGGTGTGTATATCTTATATTTACATATGAAGTGTTTTTTGTTCAAGGCATATGAATGTACAGAAAAGTCGAGTCAGGATGGACTTTTTCTGAACACTGGGTTTTGTGCCATTTAAACGTCTTATGAAAAAGAAAATATTTTCTGTTAGCATGAGCACCATTAAATTTTTGCTTCTTAGTGAATGACAGATAGACATATTGTAATATTGTTGTATTTTTTCCATGTAAAATTATTCATAACATAAACTATCCTTCCTTTGCAGTGATGAAAATCTCCAGAAGGACCATTACTTGCTGCAGTTGCTAGATGAGCAAGGATGGGTTTCCATAAATAAAATTGCAGATTTTAATAGGGTATATTTTATCATGATACCACTCTCTTCACAGTTTTATGTTCATGATTTCTTCATTGTAAGTGGATATGTAATCATGAACATCGTCATTACCATCATTAATCCTTTTCCCACTGTAAATGGGGTTTGGATGTGAATCATATAAGTCTTGACCAAGTTTCAACAATCAGTGGATTGGTGCCAAATTCCTAAAAGTACAATGAAGACCGAGCTTCAAATTCCTTGGACTATCCCAGTATATGCATATTATAACGTCTTTGAATATTATTGGTCATTTTAATATTTTTTTCCATTCTTCAGGTAAAGAAAATGACAACCAATATACCTCTTATTCTGGAAGCGTTGCAGAGCTCTAATTCCATAGAAGTGCAGGTTGTTTCTCGCTCTTTTTTTGTTTTATTTCATCCTCCAGTTTTCTTGTTAGTTTGAAGCCATCCAGTGATATTTATTTTCCTTGAAAATGGCACCCTTTTC
Source organism: Asparagus officinalis (assembly GCF_001876935.1). Classification (NCBI taxonomy): domain Eukaryota; kingdom Viridiplantae; phylum Streptophyta; class Magnoliopsida; order Asparagales; family Asparagaceae; genus Asparagus; species Asparagus officinalis. The sequence continues at coordinate 460,384 of NC_033798.1, read as the reverse complement.
TCTTCTATCTTGTCATTCCTTTTTTGTTTGTTTAGGGTGACAAAATACGGAGACGTAATGATTGGTCAAAGTGGACCCTAATGTCTGGTCATTATGCAAATTCTCAGCCGACACACGACCAAGTTTCTAGCAGTGGAAAGAGTACTGAGGTTATCGACGAGAGCAGCATTTCTGTTCCTCGTGACAGTAATGGTCTTAAAGCAACCAATCCATCAGCTAGCAATGCTTCTAGAGGGGATGCTAAGAGTCACTTGGAGTGTGAAATGGCTAACAAGATCTTATCTGCTGATGAACCCCTAACATGCAATGGGGAAAGTGAGGACAAGTGCAGTAAATTTGCATCTGAACCATTTGCAAAGAGTGACCTAAATATTGGATGCAACTCTTTGGTAGAGAATGTTTCAGGTGGCAACATTTCTGCCATTGGGAACAGTGGTTCAGATAATAATCGAACCTTTGAAAGTCTGCATCGGAAAGCACGTCTTTCTAGTCCTGACAGTCCTAAACTTGAGAACTTAAAGATGATATCAGATGGATGTGGGACTTCATCAAACCTTGGAGGACTCTTGAATGGTTTCGAAGATAACTGCCCTAGCTTCACAGGCGATCCAAGTACATTTTCGTTTGATGAGGAGCTTGAACACGCAACAACTGAGAAATACCATTCTACATTAAACAGAAGGTAATTTTTCATCAACTCCTTTTTGTTGTCCAACCAAAGGGGAAAAAAAGAAATAAAAAGACTACGTACCATGATCTGTAGTTATTATCTCATGCTTATCTTCTGTGATTATTATGCTTCATGCACATTAGTAAAACTAACTTTGTTCGTTCAAATGCCTCTCTTCTGTGTCTTTTTGTAAATTAGCCTTATGAGGATTATATTGTCAGCATTTTTCTTAATGTTTGATACAACTACATTCTTTGTAGTACTAGGAAAGCCTTATGCCTTTTCTAACAAAGCATGTATAGTTACTCAGTGGATTTCACTCTGATGTTCTTTGCTGTCTTGAATGAAATCTTTAAGCAGCATTGACGATGAGGATGACAGGATGGACGTCAATGACCAAGATGTGCAGAGGCTTGTTATTGTTACCCAGGTATGTTCATCATTACCCTTCACTTTGCTGTTTCTTTGTCTACTCGTTTTTTCCTCTTTTCAAATAATTCTTGTATCATTGTTCTACAAGTTCTGAAAATTTAATTATATGATTTAAGATGTGGAAATTTGCTATTGTTTAAAAGAATTTATACTTTTATAATAAGTGATATTTCACAATTTTGTTAGGTGGAATCATTCATAATTTCATATGCATATTAACAATTTTTAGACGAGGCTTGCTATGACATGGTTTTATCCCTTAATTTTGAAACAGCTTTCTTCCTGCTACTGGCTTCTTGCTGATTACTTGTGAATTATTTAATATTCTTATAGAGTGGTTATCACTTAGGTTCTAACTGGAAGCACTCAAATTTTTATCCACCTGTCAAACCAACAGCAATAACAAACAACTTTTATACATATTTTTTGTGATATATGACCATTTTTTATTTTTATTTTTTGATTCATGACTTTCTTTAATCTATTGATTCATCAATTATATAAGAATGAGGCCCGACTCCCATTAGCTTATGAAATTAATATATTCCTTTATTTCCAACCATGTTCTTGCGTACCACTGGTTCACCTACCTTGTCCACGAGTGTGTGCGTTGCTGCGTGCATGAGTGCATGTGTACACGTTTGTTTTTTTGCTGGCTTAATCTGTTTTAATTTTGTTTCTGCCCTGCAGTCATGGCAATTCTTTGTGGTGTCACATTTAATAGGCTGTATTGCATATTCAGATATGTTCTCACTTGTTGCAGATGCATTTCTAATGCATTTTTTTTATCCTCTGCATCAATTATCTACATTCTTGTTTAATGTATGCCACCTTAACATTCTGACTGGACATACCTTTTTCTTCATTGGCTCTAGCTGTTGTGAATAGATCAACCACGTCACGTTGTCTCCATATTTATCGGCGATATTTTGATAATGACATGCACCTCTTGGTCCCATAGTAGAGCAGCAGTATGCAGCCGGTTTCATGTCTATGATCATTTTTGGCATGATAAACCGTTTAGGCAGCACTCATGTGGGCAGGCTTTGACAAGATTTTGGATGTGAAAATCGGCCCACATTTTATTACTTGTCGCCTGTGTATGATTACAACTTATTACTATTAGATATTATTTATGAATTTACTGAGTCATGATGTCATTCTGTTTGATAATTTTGACTATTGTATTGACATTTGGTGTGATTAATTGGTTGTTCACACTTGACTTATTGGGTTATCAACTTATTGTAGATCCTTATAGGTACTTTTTGGAACTTATTACTCATGTTCACATTTTATTTACTTTCAGTTATCATAAGTGCTTATAGGTATTGTTTTGAAGTTATTAAAACTAATCTTCCCCTATTGTTTAATTATTTCTTGTCATCAACTATGAGTTTGTTATTAACGGGGGTGGATACATCTCTCTCTCTCTCTCTCTCTCTCTCTCTCTCTCTCTCTCTGACACGCACACACGACACATTTTTTGGGGAGCGTGTTTTCTATTTGAGTTGCTCTTATTGGTCATAAACATTCATAGAGAGAAATATAATTACTCTGCATTATAGACATAATGATCTTTCTATAATTTTCTTTTTTGGGAGTGTTCTGTATTTATCTTTTTGGATCTTCTAGTTTGGCTCATCCTATATATCTCCTCTTTGTCGCATCCTTAAGAATGCTAAAGTTCGATTTCTTGTCAACTATTTTAAAGATGACTAAAACTATATTGGGCCCATTAGCACCTCCACTTCTCCTTTGTAACATATGTCGTTTATAAATGACTCCTGTCATGCGAGCATATATGCACTGGATAAGCTAATAATGAGGCAAGGCACAATTCGTAGACTTTGTTCTTATTTATTCTAGATGTATCTAATGAATGCACTGCAAATGCTGATTGGTCGACTGGTAGGTGAGGAACTGTTTCTTTTGACTGCCGTAGAGGCTCTTCCAGCTAGCTGTACCTTCTACTTTACTGGCGATGGAGCTATACAGTTATCTCTTGCTGATAACTTAAAATTATTGTTCCATTTTGTTCGCTAAGTTATTCCTTGTCTGATAACCTAACGATTAGTTCCTTTTTTTGCTATACATATTTGATATTCTAGACATATTTGATATGCTAGCAATTATAATTATAATTTTTTAGTTCCTAAAGGTTCTCGCCATGCTTTCTGCCTGAGAATTGAATTCTGCTCAGGCCAAGTCAACGAGTGCATAGTGAGTGTAAACTCAATGCGGTTTGCCCTTAGGTCATTCATGTCATATCTAAGCTGCAGAGGATAGAACATATTTGTTCCTGTTCATATTTTTACTCATCCTAGTTCTTTTCTGATGGAAATCTCATGCTAGTTAATGAATAAGTGATATTCTATTGTATATCTGTTCAACCTGATCAGTATGCCTTCTTGACATCTGCTTTTTGTGCAACGCCCGATTGATTTATATGGCTATAATACACGTTTCTCTCACGCATCCTGTGTTCCTCTTTGAAAGAGTTAGTATTTGTTATTAAATAGGATGTTTTCTCATCTAACATGCAACTAAATTCTGTTTTACTTTTGTCTTTTATCTAACCTTTTTAGATCCATTACCTTATTATAATTTCATAATGCAAATCCAATACAAATCATGACCCATATTTTTTTTTCACTCTGATAATTGGTTTAATGAGCAATGAACAGCATTATACATGAATGTCTGAATTTCTTGTATATTATACTGTTATAGATAATATTGGATTTATTTTTCAGACCTTCCTACCTCTTTCTTTCCGATTCATAATTGCTTTCATTTATATCCAATTGTTGTGTCCCTCTGTTGTCATTGCTAAAATAGGGTGAACATTAGAAATAAATGTTTACCCAGTGACATCATTTATCATTGCTTTTGGGTCATGTTCCTCAAGGGATCACACAGCTTAAGGGCATGGTTCGCACAAAATCTAACTTGTTATTTTTGAGCTCATGAAACTAAAGTCTTATTCTATTAAATGATATCCAGGAATCAAGAATAGATGGAAATAATAAATCGAGCTTGGGGAAAACAGTGCCAATTTCAAATGAGCAAGCAGATGCCATCGATGAGGCTCTCTATTTCTTCGAGCAGGTAATGATTTTTTTCTTCATTTCTCTAGGAAGGGATTTCTCATTGATATGAATGCAGGATTAGAAGTTATTGAAGCACGTGAGCCATTTGAAATAAAAGAGTAAATACATTCCATCAACTTCTGAAACGTGCTCGCCTCTTTAAATGATGATTACATTTATTTTATTTTTCATACGCAGTCATACAATTACTTGCCTCAACTGTGGAAAATGTATTACATTTATGTCCTTCACAGTTGTAGATTGAGACAATGCTTGAAGGTGTCTTGTATTCAAGGAGGATTGCTAATGAACCCAAAGAATATGCAACACAATTAAAAGGTCAACAGGAGTTTCTAATAGAGGGAGTTGACCATTTGGGATGATAACAGTTGCATCTATGACCAGAAAGGGGGAAAAAGATAAGAAAGAAAGAAAGAGAGAATACAAACAAAGGTGTAGTTGATATCCGTTAGAAGTTTGTATTATGGTGTTCTTTGTGATAGCCAACCACTGAAACTGTCATTTAATGATTAGTTTTGTACATACTGATCAATGGTCTATTTTCGTTCTAGATCACCAAAATTGGCGACCTGAGAGACCAAAGTAAGAGGAACTAATAATTAGTTGATTCAAGGAAGTCCTTCGCTCTATCTGGCTCTGGTGTTTTATTTTTTCTTTATTACCTTCTTTTGCAATTTTTAAGACTTAACTTTGAACTTGAATTTTGTTATTTGACTGTCTGATGCAATTAGATTTGTGACCATATTTTTTTAATTAAAATAGTTTGCTTTCTGTTTTTGAAAAGAAGGAAGTTTCTATTATCATAGTCCACTGTTTTACATCTCTTCAAGTGTATATGTGAGTCTCTTCTTTATTCACATGCACACAAACAATACATGCATTGTTGAAAAACCCTTGAGATTATTCTTGAAACAATAAAAATTCAAGCTTTTGCTCAGTGATTACATGATGTGTAGTTGCATGCTTTCTTTCTTTCTCACTTCTCAAGTAATATTTTTACTGTTTCACTATATTGGTTTCTGGAACCATACTAATAATCATGTATCTACCAGCTGCATACCGAGCGCTCTAGCCGTCAAAGGCATAACTCAGCGACTGAAATAAAACGATGTTCTAAGCACTCAACCCACGAAAATTCATCTCCAAGTCATACGTTGCATGTGAACTTAGGTGGAACTGCAGAATCTTCTCATGCTTGCAATTCGAGGCGGCAAAACAAAGGCAATCATAGGTTACATTCTTCAAATAAACAACGCTTTTTTCATAGTAACTCTAGGAACCACAATAACAGCAACTACAGCCATCATGGAATTGTATCAGAAAGTCCACCAGTTGGCTTCTTTTTTGGTTCAACACCACCTGAGAATTGCAGGTGCGTTCTTTGTTTTGTTTAAGATTACGCAGCTGCTGTTTTTAGTTATTTATCCTAAAGACATTTTAAAAGTCTTAATTTTTAGCTCCTCACTATCAAAGTTGAGCGCATCTCCTCACGGATTTCCTTCTGGGAGCAGTCCACCTGTGGGATCTATACCAAAATCTTTCCCACCATTTCAGCATCCTAGCCACACGCTTCTGGAAGAAAACAAGTTTAAGCAGCAGAAGTACAGCTCCTCCTCTTCTTCTTCTCTCTCTCTCACACACACACAGTGTGCCCACACCCACTCACAATATTTTTATTATAGTTGACCCTCTTCCTCTTTCACTCTGCATAAAATTTAATTGTATTTTGTTGTTACTTACTTGATGTAGGTATCATAAATTCCATAAGAGGTGTCTTAATGACCGGAAGAAATTAGGAATCGGCTGCAGCGAGGTATGACATAATTCTAAGGACAGATCAAAAACATTCTTTCTTGTAGCAGCTAGTGTATGTCAAACATTCTAGACCTCCAACTTTAAACCAATTTTGGTGGTCACTGACTCACTGTTATAAGGAACAATTGCTTCTGAGCTATCTAGCTTCAACATCATTTGTTGGGATCATCTCCTTCTCTATTCTTTATTTCTTTCCTACTTTAAGTATATGGTGATTAGTGTGTTTATTTCTGCCAAGACAAT
>NC_033798.1:421288-453111 GCF_001876935.1 Asparagus officinalis | reverse complement strand
ATCATATCGTATGAAATTGCTTATTTGCAGGACATGAACACACTTAACTGTTTTGGTCATATTTCCTTAGGACCAGATTTCATTAATCAATGTTATGTTTGTTTTTATTATGTCTTCTTCTGCCAAGACAATCATTTTTTTTTTGTCTTTCTCATGTCAAATGAAATTGCTTATTTGCAGGAAATGAACACTCTGTATCGCTTTTGGTCATATTTCCTTAGAGACAGATTTAATGAATCAATGTATAAAGAGTTTCAGAACCTAGCACTGGAAGATGCAGCTGCCAAGTATAACTATGGTATTGAGTGTCTTTTCAGATTCTACAGGTACTGGATCAATATTCGTTTTTTACCCTCTAGGAATAAATGCAGAAATCATTGGGGTATGCCACTTGCACTTATATGCACTATGATTTGTTTTCCCCCCTTTCCAGCTATGGTTTGGAGAAACAATTCAGAGAAGATCTTTATGAAGATTTCGAGCATCTGGCCCTTGATTTCTACCATAAGGGCAATCTTTATGGTCTTGAAAAATACTGGTATTTTGTATATGTTTAGTTATCTTTGGCCTTCTATTGGAGTGTTTCTAGGAGAATGATAACTTTATTGCTTATTTGCTTGTTTATTTTTTATCTAAAAAAAAGAGAAGATTGCTTTGCATAAGCACAACCTATTGCAAGTCTTTGGCACATGAAATACTTTGTTTTACTGCAAGTTTGGTTATTTACATGTTAAGTTGTAGCTTTTGGTTAGTTAAGCATTTGTGTCCATTCTTTTGATACAGAAAGGAGTGTCTAGGGTTTTTGTTGAGATTTGATAAGCTAATAAAGAAAATAGGTGGAAGGCTTCACGTTGGCTTCACATATCAGACAGGCCTTGACAGTTGGCACAACAATTATGGGTCATGTTTTTTCTATCAAATCATCTTCAGTTTTTCAGCTAAAGGAAATAATACAAGGATAAATATTCATAATAGGCCAAAAGATCGAACTTAACATAAAAAGTTGTAATTATAACAAATCTAGAATGCTGAAACTAAAATGCTGAAACAACACCTCACCTTTTATAATAATGGTAAAATAAACTTTCTACTAAAATCAGAGCACTATAATTTGTAAAGTAAAGCAATTGTCATCGTATAACATTAACAACCTAACTAGCCAAAAATCTTCTCTAAATTGTGTCTATTGTATGAAACTAAGCAAATGTAGAAATTAACTAAATTTTGCTGCATTAATGGAGAACTTGCCTTTTGGAGATTTCTACCTTTGAGATGACGTTTTGGAGAAATTGTCCACTTTGAACTTGTATCTTTCCTTTTCATTTTGAACAATAGCTTATTAAACATATCTGTGCAGCTTTAGTTATAGCTTCAATTTTTCCTATAACTGCATGCAACAACCAGAGTTTCAGATTTATTTTCCTCTCATCTTCAACGTTTCCTAAATACAATATCTAAGATTTTCTTATGTCTCCTTCTACATCGCTTTACTTCCCAACCTTCATCTGGGCCAGTAAGTCAGTCATCTTGTTGTCAGGTTTTAATGAGGGGTCAACTTCCCATTGCTCCTGTTAGATTCCTGTTTCTCAAATGTTAATTTATGGTTGTCTGTTGTAATATTTTTGTGACAATTTCAATATCTTTTACTCAGGTTTCTAATTTTCCTACACAGATCTGTCTAGAATTTTAGTAGGTCTATTCTAATTCGTGTCCTTTGTGTCTATATATTTACAAATGTCATATGCTAGTAAATGTTTAAAAAATAATAAAATTTACTGCCACCAGGCCACATGCTGCAATGTGAACTGCTACTAGTATTTTCTTTATAACAACCATGATTCTTATGGGTTTGGGCACTTTTTGACATCTGAAACAGTTTTCATTAACCATACGATCTCTCCCACCAACATCTAATTATGATTTCATGATGCCATATCGACCACAGAAACTGTAATCTTAATGTAACATATATTTGCAATCATGTTTCCTTGTGCACAATGAGATTTCTTTTTCCCTGTCCTTCTTGCTGTTATGCATAGGGCTTTCCACCATTATCGGAACAAGGACCAGCCTTTGAAGCAGAATCCAGAGTTGGAGCAGCTGCTGAAGGAAGAATATCGAAGCCTGGATGATTTCAGAGCTAAGGAGAAAGCTGAGAAGGCAGTGGTGAAAGAATGCGAAGCTAGCAATAGTAGCAGCAGTGGTCCCTTTTGACTCTTCTTGGTGCTTAGAGCAGTCAGGCTAAATGAAGATATCTTTTTATTTTGAGTTATCTGAGGAGTTAGCTTTGTGGAATTCTTTTGGTTCTGGGGTTGTGATGCTGAGGGTTTAGGTCAACAATAGCTCTTGCAGATTTTGTTGTGATTCTGCTGCTATTTTAAGTTGGTGGCTGCGTTGGGGAATTCTTTTGTATATATATAACAATAATGGTGGAGTATTTTTGAAACTGAGGAAATTGGAAAATAAGGGCTTGAAAATTTAGCCGTGCGCTTATTTTTCATTTGATGCTTGGAGCTCTACCATTAGGTTGCTAATGTTTTTCATGACACTATCAAATTAGTGGTAGGAGACTTTATAGACGACCAATTGCAAGTTTTATCTGCCCTTCTATCATTTTTGTATATTTATTTAGCGAGAAAAATTTCCATCTTTTGGGTGACAGGTGATTGCATATCACTCTCTGACGCTTTGTTTGGGACTCTATTGAGGGGAGGACTTTACTAAGGGGAGAGACGGAAAATTAAATAATGGAAATGCAAGATAGTGAAGGAGAGTGAAAAGATAAAAATGTTGTTTGGGAGTTTTCTAACGGAAATAATTTTATTTTACCTTGTTCGGGAGTTTTCACAAAGAAGAGGAAGGGATGTGAATACGTATAAAGTTTACATAAATACCTTTATATGTTATTAAGATGAGGGTATGTGTTAGTCGTTGATTTTAATATCATAAGTGTATAATTGACTTATCATATTATGAAATTTTATTTTGATTTCCATTCTATACTCTACTGCCCAAATTAAGGGTGAGGAAAATTTAGAGAAATTTAATCTTACCTTCCATCCTCTAAACCTCAAAAGAAACTCCCAAACAAGGTTAAATTAAAATTTCGTTTTAACTTCCGTCCTCTGACCCCCATCCAAACAGACATTTCTCAAGAAGCGTGCAAAATGGGAGGCTTAATCAATTTGTGTCATTGAAGGTAGAAGCGTTTCGAGAAATTTGTTTTATTCTTTTCTAGTTGTTGATTAATATATGATAGGGTGAAGCTGTCCTGTAATAGCTCTCTAGTAACAAAATGAAAGTCTTAAAAAAAAAAAAACAAAGAGAAAACATAAAATATTTTATGCAATACACATTGTATACCTGTTTACTGTAGAGATACGTTAAAAATCTGTAAGAAAATATGCAACATACTCAAGAAGATCCATCAAATTAACCCTATAATAAGGTAATTTAAGTGCAATTTAGCCTTGGGGTCTAATTGGATTTACCTCTAGCGATGATAAGTGAACATAAGCTAAGTTAAAATAGGGGAAGTTTAGGTTATTTGCCAAACTTTTTTGCCAATTTAGTAACGAGAACCGAAGTGAACTTATTTCGCTTCGTTTGGGAAGCGTAATAAAGTGAAGAGAATGTAAGGAAACATATGTAAATTTACATAAATAATCTTATATAGTATTTCACCCCCTTTGAAAGTAATCTAGATACGGGAGTAGAGTTGTCTTTGTGTTTTGTGTAATATTCTCTTTTTTTTTTTTTCCATCAAAAGAACCTTTCTCTATGCAAACTAGCAGAGAGCTCTCTGTTTATGTTACCCTTTTTCTCCTCAATTTATGTTACTTTTTTTTTTGTTATAAAATATTTTGATGTTAATTTTTAGCCCACTTGTTTCTCTGATCAAGTTGACATAGGTGGACATAAGACAAATAAGAGTCACGGTTGTGCTACTCGATGTAATGCCTTATCATTCATTAGATATACGATAACTTCATTTGGAAGTGTTTGCACATCTCAATTTTACGCATTCATCAAATTTTTGATTAGGAATCAAAAAAAGTTTGTGGGTTGTTTTGTGCAAAGCCCACCAAAAAGTTCATGTTAGTTTTGTCGAATTTCCTTAAGTTTGTTTTTTAAGCCAAACATTAATAGAAAACGATGTAAAATATTTACAAGCCATTTTTTTAGGTACGAGGACATTTCCGCTATTATGTGGCTAAAAAAGATAAAAAAATGAGGCTTTTCTACTTAATACATAGCATAGATTTTTCACTTAATAAGGTGAATCATAGCCATGCATCAATAATGAATAATTATGATCAGAAGAAATTGTAACCAATCTACTATTCCAATATGTGGACACTATCAATTTCAATATAATTTTTTGACTTTAAAATTGAAAAGCCTCACACCCTTAGATATCATGTAACACACATAACAATATGTATTTTCCTAACAGTTAGTACTCATTTTTTTCGTAACGATGCAAAAAACTAGTTTTACTCATATAACATGATTATTTTCCTACAATGATGCATAAACCAATAATTTCCCTTAAGTACCCAAAAGTTTACACCATTTCTGACTTTGATACCCCCTCTTGCTCAAAATATGCCCCAAAGTTCAAAAGCATTTAGACTTTGACACCCTAAAATGACTTAAATGAGTACCAAAGTTAATCTCTTCGAACTTTCGGGTATTTCTTGGAACCAAAAAAAAAGGAAAAACTTTAGGGCACTAAAGTTAAAAGATAATATAAACTTTGGGATATTTAAGTGCAAATAACCCAAAAAAGTATGTGTAAATTGCACTTAAATACCATACATTTTCCGATTTGTTATACTTCAATACCATAAGTTGTATTTTAGTACAAAAAGAAAAAACCATAAAATTTTCAAAATTTGCACGTCACTACCATTGGTCATGCGAACACGAAGATTTTTGTCCGAATGTTTCTCTATAATACTTACGTACTAGTTTTAGAGCTTCCTCAACATCAATATTTGTTAAAATTTTCATTAGAAATATCACAAATCTATTTTTAAATTAAGAGAAGTTTGGAAAAAGAAATTTGATTGATTTAATAGCAAATTTAACAAATACTATTAGTTAAAAAGCTCTAAAATAAGCTTCTAACTATCATAGAGAAACATCCGACTGAAAATTTTCACATCTGCACAATCGATGGTAGTAACATGCAAATTTTCCAAAACTTTATGGTACTTTTTACACTCAAATACAACTTGTGGTACTTAAGTGCAACACGAAGGAGACCAAAAGCAGTATTTAAGTGCAATTTACCCAAAAGAAATTTTGGAACAAAAATTTAAGAGGTTAAAAATCGGACAAATTTTCAAAACCAACCCCTTTCACTTTTTAATTGCAAAAAACGATCGCTTTTCAACTTATTTAGAAAAACCAACCTGGTTTCAGCCCTGTCACTGAAACCAGGTCGGTTTTTTAAAAAAAATTTACGAAACTTCACGGGAGTTGAACTCCCGTGAAGTTTAGCACACTTTTAAACTTCACTGGAGTTCAACTCCCGTGAAGATTATTTTGGTGAATAAACTCTACGGGAGTTCAACTCCCATGGAGTTGCAGGCCAAATTCCCCAGAGAATCGCTCGCTGGGAAATTTGGCCTACAGCTTCATGGGATTTCAACTCCCGTGAAGCTGCAGGCCAAATTTCCCAGCGAGCGATTCGCTGGGGATTCTGGCCTGCAACTCCACGGGATTTGAACTCCCGTGGAGTTTCGGCCTATATATACACACGCGACAACACCTCTGCCGAATACGCACGCGACAGCAGCCTGTGCCGATCTCACTTCTCTCTCACCGCAAAATGCCCCAAACCCTAGCTCTCTCTCTCGTCCCAACTCCCGCCGTCCACATCAAAATCGACCGCCTCCCCACAATTCCGACCGCCGGAACCCGACTCCAACCGCCGGAACCCCGTTCCGACCGCCGGCACCTCATTCCGACCGTCGGAACCGCCGTCGTTGCCGGAGTTCGACAGATTGAAGGTAAATTCCTCCCAAAATTATTTATTCTCTTAGTTTCTTGTATTTTCTCGCTATTTCATGGTGATTACATGTAAAGTCTTTTCGTGTAATATTGATCTTGAATGTTTTACTCTTCAGAGGTAATGATGAACGATCGAATCGTAATTTTGTGTTTGTATGATGGGAAGATTAACTACCTCGAGAATAATATGCCCGTTTATGAAGGAGGTGTGACGAGACCATTGTTTATAACAAAATCGTGTACTTTCAATGAGTTGGTTAATGAATTGCACAAACTTACATTAACCAACTCACGTGAGTATCACCTTAATGTTATTTGCAATTATCCTGTTATGAAGAACAGGACAAGCGACATTCAAATATCAAGTGACTACGATATGAGTCTCATTGGTGTCTTACATGACGAGAAACGTTCGATCGAATTGTTCATTGAAAAACATCAAAGGAATTTGGGCAAATCGGTGAATTATGACGGAATGTATTCCCGCATGTTGGAGGACCCTGATGTTGATGTCGTTAGCTTTTTATCTCCTCAACAAGATGAAGGTTGGACACAATCACAATATATGAGCGGTCCTTTGTTTGTGGGCACTTCGAATGCAGTCGATACTAACACGGGAGTTCAAGAAGATAATGCAAGTGTTGAATCTGAGAATGATGATGAAGATGAGGGCTTACAAATTAATAGCATGACATTGATAGATCGTGGTGAAGGGGACAACCACCACATTGACGGGTGTTATGCTAATAATGAGTATATTGTCTTAGAGGATCCGCCGCCTGATGAACTTCAAGGAGAAGAATTGATCGATAACTCCGTGATGGAAAGTGTTCCTATTGGCACTAATAGCGATCATGATACACAGGGCGATGACTTCTCATTCATGAAGGGAGATCTATATGAGAGTAAGGAGAAATTGATCCATGCGCTTCGCTCGTATGCCATTGCAAAAAATGTCAAGTTTAGGCCAACAAAAAATAACACAACAAGCTATAATGCTGTTTGTTTTTATCGCAAAGATGGTGAAGATGAAGATCTTGATGGACACTACGACGGGAATGCGAATTGTCCTTGGAAGCTTAATTCACATTCGGGTGTAAGAGTAGGTGGGCATTTCAAAATCACGGCGTACAACGGAGTCCACACATGTAGCAATCCTCGATTGGAGATGAATAACAAGCATGCGTCCTCTTCTTTTATATATCGATTGATTTTACCGCATCTGAGGGAGGATCTTGATCTACGGCCAAAATATATTCGTCTTTTAGTGCATAAAGCGATCAACTTGGATGTATCATACAATAAGTGTTGGAATGCTAGGAGGAAGGCGATAATAAAAATATTTGGGGATTGGGACAAATCTTATGAGATCTTACCGCATTATCTTGAAGCACTCAAAAGAGAAAATCCTGGGACTGTATATGAAGTTTCATCAGACCCTCTTGATGGCGAAGAACGACGATTTACGGGTGTATTTTGGGCATTTGGGCCTTGTATTGAGGGTTTCCAATATTGTCGTCCTCTTCTTAGCATTGATGGCACCCACTTATGCGATCAACCGGACCATAACAAAAATAATTGTCCAGTTAGGATTAGGCATTGATGTTGTAATTTGTAGCGGTTTCGATCTGTTTTTGTTTTCGTATGTCATTTGTGATTGTAATTTGTAGCGGTTTCGATCTGTGTTTGTTTCCGTATGTCATTTGTGATTGTAATTTGTAGCGGTTTCATGAGTTGTTTGTTTTCGTATGTCATTTGTGATTATAATTTGTATCGTTTCGTATTATGTTATATAAATTTGTGATTGCTTTCTTCACGTTGCGCATTCGTTTGTTGTTTATATATAACTAGGTGAGTATTTTAACAGAAAGATCTAACGCATTATCTTCTAATATTATTCTCAGTTATATTCATTATGGATCCGGAACCGATATGCCCCGACGTTTTGACCCTCCAAGCGAACCACGTTTCAGACCATATTGGCTCAGGACAGGTAAAACATCTTTTGTATATGCTACTTAGCATTGCCACTACTTTTAATTTTTTGCATTATACTTAATCAATTCTTTTTGACATGCAGCATGTACCAGACATCACCATGATCGAGCATTCCCAGAGCTATTCAGCTTGGGTTATTAAGGATGCGAGAGTTCTAGCGCTGATCTCTCAGGCCGGTTTCCGGGAGTGTTCGACGGTTCGATATATTAGGCTTGATTGGCCCCTTATCACTGTACTGATTGAGAGGTGGAGGCTAGAGACCAACACCTTTCACATGCATATAAGGGAGTGCACCATCACTTTACAAGACGTGGCCGTCATACTTGGGCTCCGGATCGATGGGCCGACAGTTACGGGCACCGATGATCATAGTTGGTCGGAGGTATGTGCTAGGCTTCTTGGACAGGTTCCTGACTTGAGGAGTGGTGCGATGAAGCTATCGTGGCTTTGTCAGTGTAGGCTGTCTAAAAATCATAATAGATAGCTTATCCCCCATCAAACACCGATGATGGAAGTTACAATCTGATGACTTCCAGAAGGCTACAATTTGAAGACTTTCACGTAGATCGCTGAAGGTTACAATCTGACGACCTTCACGACAACCGATGAGAGCTCTAGTTCAACAGTCTTCACAATCAATATCGGGAGTTACAATCTGACGACTCTCATATTCTCAAGGAGCCAAGACGAAGATTACAAGACAATGATCTTTGCAACGCTATGACAAAAGAGATTACTTGGTGATAATCTCTTCAAGACAAGACGCGGAGGTCCTCCCCGTGTGTCAACAGTAAAACGTCAGGGTCGAACCCGCGTTACAACATCAAAACGCAAGGGTCGAACCCACGTTACAACATCAAAACGCCAGGGTCAAACCCGCGTTATAACATCAAAACGCTGGAGTCGGACCCGCGTTACAACAAGCAAAACATGAGCGACCCTCGCGTTCTGGATGTTCAGTCAACACCCAACCTCGCGTCTCAATACTAAGACGCGAGGTTAGGGTCCTGAACGCCAGGTTGGGCGTTTGACTCATTCAAATATGAGTCGAACGGTTTCAGAACCGTTTTCCCCACGATCTGAGGAAATCACGCCCACTTAGGAGCGGATTTAGAGGGTTGCCGGGTGCCATATTCCCGTAAGAAATGGTGAAGTCTATGTATTCGAAATCATAGCACTAAGTCTAAGAGAATTAATTTCCTTAGCACAACGTTATATGTGAAACGGGTTTTAATAATTCACATGCTAGCCCGATTCAAACGGTAATCGGTAAAGGCACGCCAAACCCGTTGAAGGCTGGGGGTTTGCCAAAAAAAAAATCTCACAAGTATTATGTTTGATTATTCCATACGGAGTAAGAAGTCATAATAAATGAGACATAATGAATGAAAAAGACATATTTGCTATTAATAAAATTGAGTTTGCAGGTACAAAAGTCATCGTCAATCTACATGAAGCCTATGGCTAAGGACTTGTTGCTCTAACTTCGACAACTCTTCCACATAAGCTTGCTCGAGCTCACCCCGCAACGTAGCCTTCATGGATTCCTCATCAGCAACCAATATCCGTGCAGCCTCCGCCTTCGTCTCGGCTAACTTCTTTTTGAAAAGTTCTAGCTGTTTGGACATTGTATTTACAGTACCCTCTGTATGAGCCTTTGTCATCTCTAAGACAGCTTGGGCATCTTTGACTGTCTTAAGTTCCGATTCGAGTTGTTTTATTGTGACGGCACCTGACACGAGAGAAGAGTCAATTTCGCGAAGGGCTGTCAATCTATCATTGAAAACTGCTTCCGTTTGCTGAACACGACTCTCTTGTTCTCGAATCTCGAGATTAGCAGATATTTGAGCCTCTCGCCAGGTCTGCAGCCGGGTCTCTAACTGAGCGGCCACATATGAAGGAGCACCGGCAGCCTGGAATTCCTTCAACCTTTGAAATTCGCGCTCGAGACGGTCTAAGTCCGCAATAATAACATCTGCCAGATCTGAGTATCCTTGATTTCTTATAAAAGTCACTTGATTATCAAGATAAGATTTGAAGAGGCCGAGAGAAAATCCTTTGTTGATAAGCTTATCGAGCATGCCATTCACAAATGAGAAGAAGGAAGTGATCTCTAAGTGAAGAAGGACTTTATCAGGGTCATCATCCGATAACAGAGTCCTGACCATATCATTGAGCCGAGAAGAAGGCCCTACAAAGAAAGGAGGATATAGATACCTTTGAAACCTTAGCCGAAGTTCTGAATCAGTGTCAAAAAAAAAAAGAGAAAAAAAAAGATTTACCAAAATCAAGTGATGTTTCTCCGAGAGAATATCCCGCACTTAACTCTGCCGGCACGACTTCTTGAGTTGATAAGACCGTCGCTGGTGCCACAACCGTTGACGTACCAACCTCATCAGTTCGTCTCGCGGTCTGCTCAACAAGACTAGTCCCCACCGTGGCAGCAGTCATCTCAACTCTTGGGGTTGTAAGCCGAGTTGGGACCACTGACGGCTGAGTTTCCATGATAGTTTCTGCCAACAGCAAGAAATCAAGACCCTCGAGAACGTCAGATATCCCAACAATAGTAGTTGTATCAGTCTTAACAACTGGTCCTACAAGAATGACTCTCTTAAGGCTAATTAAAACCGATAAGGGAATAACCTTCACAGAAGGACAAAATCCATACCTGCAAAAGAACCAGGTTCGACGATCGGTTCGACAGGCTCGGGGATTGGTTCAATAGCCTCAATGAGTGGTTCAACCGTTTCGAAGACCGATTCAATGGTGTCGACAACCGGTTCGCCAGCATCTCGGCAAGTTGATTCTGACAACATGTCATCAAGTAGCCTATCGCCCGAGCCCGAAGGGTCCTGTATAGGATCAAACGGGGGTGTATCGGCTGCAGGATGAGAGGTTTCTTTATCATTTGAGCCTTCCATTGAAGCATTTGGAGAAAAAATTCTAAATGTTAAGACAAAAAAAAAGAGGGTCGAAAATCAACAATGAAAAAGAGTTGAATTCACCTCCAGTGGTGACAACATGTTCTCCAACCCCAACGTTATCAGTAATCTAAAATAATTTTATCTTATTTTATCTTTACAGTATCTATTATCAAAATATTATTTTTAGTATCATTCGTCAAATAAATCCGTACAGGTCATCACAGTATATGTATTACAATGTGAATGGTCATACGTTATTGTCCACAGTCCGTTTCGTTCACGACAGTTCTATACGTTATAGTTCTCAGTCCAATATGTTCACGACAGTTCCGTATTTGTAACGAATAATTATTCGGGTAACGAGTTCATATGCATAATAAATCCGTAATCAATCTAAAATTATACTGAGCAAGAATATGGATCTTGCAAGCAACTAATTAATTCACAGCGGATGTAAGAATTGAATGACGAGTCAAAGAGCAAGAGGGATCTTGCCTACGAGGCCAATGAGGCCTGATGACAAGGCGGCGATGCTGCTAGTTTCTATTCACTGTTCCGGCGATGCGTGCAGCGGTTCGAAGAGCTGGTGGTGGAGCTGGACGGCGATGTCGGCTTGACGAATCTGAACGCAGTGCGCGTCGTCGGAGCTCGGGGGTCGCTGTTGGAGGGAGGAGCTCAGAGAAGGGGATCTGGTGGTGGTCGAGGCGGTGTTCGAGGCTGAGGTGAACGCAGGGAAGAGGGCTTGGCTGGTGGCGAAGTGGTGATGATGAGGGAGGTCGTCGGCGGTCAAGGGGGCGGAGGAGGCAGCCGCGGCTGGCGGGGGTGACGGCCGGAGATCTGGTCGGAGGGGAGCAGCGGTCAGGGGCGGCTGGGGGCGGCGACGCTGGCGGGTTTGGGCGCGGTTGGAGGCGTGAGCAGGGGCGTCGGAGCTCAGGCGAGATAGGGGTCGGAGAGAGAGGAAGGTCGGAGGTGGGCAGCGGTGCTGCAGGAGCGAAGGCGGTGAGACAGGGGGGCTGAGGCGGAGGAAAGGTGAGCGGTGCGGGTGCTAAGCGGCGGTGGTCGGAGCAGGACGGAGGCGAGGTCGGAGGGGCGAGGTCGGAGGGGGCGAGGTCGGACGCGGGGTTACGTCGGCGGTCGGGGCCGCGGCGGTGCGGTGTCGGGGAGTCGGAGCTCGAGGGCTGAGCTCGAGAGAGAGAAAGAGAAAGAAGAGAGAGAACAGATGGTGTGCGGTGAGTCAAACGCAGAGCTTGGGTCAGGGGGTTTAAATAGATAAAAAATAATAAAAAATTTAAAAAAACAAATAGATTATTGAATGCGGTGGCGCGGTGGCAGCGCGAAATTTTTGAAAAGAAGAGAAGGGGAGAGAACGGGGTTGTTGGGTAGCTGATAGGGGTTTAAGCGCGGGGAAGAAAAAAAAGCGGCTCGGGTTATTTTCAAAAATGGGTGCAGGTATTTAAAACGAAAATAATTAAAATAAATAATTTCGGGTATTAAAAATTAACAAAATTACATAATAATTATCTACAAATAAAAAGCGTTGCATTTGAGAGCTAAAGACACAGTTTGAGTATGAAACTGGTCGAAAAATATACCAGTATTGTACATTATAATCGGAATACATTAATAATAAACTATATTTACTTAGCAATTTAAACCAAATAATTATGTGAGCAAATTGGTCTACAGCGAATAAAAAACGTACGCAGTTATGCTAATACGTACAGCTGGATAGACGCATAATACAATAATTTACACAAATAATAACGTAATTAATAATACAACGTATTATACAAAAATATACGTAATAATAATAATAATACCACGTATTATTCAAAATGATACGTAACAGTATCGGTAACACAACGGATAAATTCCAAAAAAATTTACTGCACTAAATAAATTTATAAATTTTTAAATCATTTAAATAAATATAAAACTTAGACTTTAAATCATAGAAAATTCTAGAAAATCGAGAAAAATACAAATACTCTTTTAAAAATCATAATTAAATATTTTAAAATATCAAAAATTTATTTTAACTAATATCAAAATTTTACGGTCATTACAAAGGCTGGCTTTTTGGAGCTGAGAATTGGCAGCAACAGGGGAGATCATTGGGCGAACTTCGGAGAAGATCGGCATCATCCTTCAAGGAAGATCATCTTCAACGTTCGGCAACAGGAGCTTCCTCATCCTTGGCTATTAACTGATTTTCGGTTTAAATCAACTCTTTTTCAAGAGTTAAAACTCGTTAAGAGTTATCAACTCGTTCAGAGTTCTAAAACTTGCCACGCAAGTTCTCCACAACGTCAAATCGTGAGGAGAAGACATCGTTCCAGTGAATCAAGACGTGCAGATCGTCAACGGAGAGCAAACTCGACGCGAGCATTCGAGGGAGGCACTCCATCGTCACCGTGAAGAACCCAGTTTTAAACAAAGGGGAGAATCAAATTCATTCTCCTCTCTTTTGTAATCGGAATCTAAATTGTAATTGATTTTAAGAGGAATACAAGTCAATTTTTCTTTCATTATCTTTTTACTGCAAATTTCCAACAAACAGTCAGACATTTCAAGGCGACATACCAGAGGATGTCAGTATGGAGACGCTTTAGTTCCATGCTCGTGCGTACATATTGCACATGATATGGTGCATGCTTTTTCCTGATGCGAGCAAGACTCTTGTACATGCACGATGGCTGCCGTTGCTGGAGGATTTTGATGTATGCGGCGCACGGTCGTGGGGCAGTGCGGTGTTGGCATACTTGTATCGAGAACTGGGTAGAGTATCCCTGATGCAGAATAAAGAATTCAAGGGATGCTGCACATTGATACAGATTTGGTCATGGGAGCGCATTCATATTGGACGCCCTACTTTACTTGTGCACCGTGACCTACAGGGGCAGTTTCCTTTGGCGTACATGTATAATTGTACACACAAAATTTATTCGCACTGAATTTGTACTTATATATTTTCTATTCTGCATATAGGTATAACGTGCGGTACGCTAAGTACCGATCAGCGACGCGCCATCGTGAGTTTTACCGAAATGAGCTTGATGGCCTCCAACACGAACAGGTAAATATAAATCTCAAGTCGTTACGAATATTATAGTTTTGTTGTTGATACTGATAAATGTTTTATTTTATTTCAGTTCAAGTGGAGACCATATACACTGCCGGATCTCGATATGCATTCTCTTGCACCCATCTGCCGAGATAGTCCCGACTTGTGGAGAGCCAGAGCTCCATTGATTTGTTAGGAGATCGTGGAGATGCATGTCCCTGACTGTGTGCTACGACAGTTTACACTCTCTCAGGATGTGCCAGATCCTGTCGAGCAGATCAATTGTCGGCGATGACCTACTTCGCACCATACCGACTAGGCCGTAGTCCGTGCGGCCTACATAGACAGGTGGGCTCACAGGTGGGATTTCATCTAGGATACGAGGCCCATAGCTATTGACTATACCGCGTATATGGGTTGGTATTGGGGTATCACACGTAGATGGATCACACGTGACCCACAGCTATTAGCTGGACACATGCCACGACCACCGACAGATAGTTACATCCCTAGTGGGATGAACGAGAGAGATTACGTAAGTTTCTAAGCTAAATTATAATATATTTTTTCTTAAGTTGGTACTTAATAAATTGTTTACCTCCCAGGTCCGTGCTTTTGATAGTATTGAGGCTGATATTGATGCGACCGCGCCTGAGATTCAGGATCAGGTGGCGTTAGGACTCCTCAGCAGGATCAAGAAGACCATAGCGTAGGTATTTCATAAGACTCACGTCGACGAGTTCGCAGGCTGTGAGGACAGGTCTCGATCATTTGGGCAGACGTACACTCGGCGCCGACGGCCACATGACGATGACGCCTAATGGAACCGACACTTCGCATGCTGATGGAGCCGGCACTTCTCAGCCTCATACACAGATGGATACTCAGATAGTCGAGGCTCATCAGCGTGAGGGGCGGGGAAGAGCGAGGGGGAGGGGGAAGAGAGGGAGAGGAAGGAGAGGAGCTATATTGGTTTGTATTTGAACTTATTTTGTTAAAATTACTTGTATGAATTTTCAAATACTATACTTTTGTGGATTAATTATAGCTCGATATGTGATCTTTTTTAGTATTGTTTGATTCGTGCGTGTTTAAATCATATATATATTGTAGTAATTGTTGTTAACAGGTAAATAGTTGTATATATGAGTTAAATAGGTAGATTTATACAAAATAGGTAGATGTATACAAAACATGCACAGCAGCCTGTGCATGATTTGTAAAACCTGCAACTTCACGGGAGTTCAACTCCCATGAAGTTGCATGAACTCCCGTGAAGTTGCAGTCTAAATTTCCCAGAGAGCGATTCTCTGGGAAATTTGGCCTGTAACTCCACGGGAGTTGAACTCCCGTGGAGTTTTAAACCCTCCAACAAACTTCACGGGAGTTCAACTCCCGTGAAGTTTTTTGAAGAAATTAAACTTCACGGGAGTTGAACTTCTGTGAAGTTTAAAAGTATGCTAAACTTTACGGGAGTTCAACTCCCGTGAAGTTTCGTAATTTTTTTTTTGAAAAACCGACCTGGTTTCAGCGACAGCGCTGAAACCAGGTCGGTTTTTCTAAATAAGTTAAAAAACGGTCGTTTTTTGCAATTAAATAGTGAAAGGGGTTGGTTTTGAAAATTTGTCCGTTAAAAATCAAATCCAGCTACGGGAAATGGGTGATGAGTAAATTAATCCACCACCAACCCACTCTCTTCTCCAGCCACCGAAATTTCCTCATCCCTTTCATCGCCACAAAACCCATAATATTAATAAGCCCTAAAAGCCCCCCTTTCCCCCCTCCAGCTCTCTCGACCCCTAAACTTCCTCCAACTAGGGCAAAAATGTCGACCAGTGGGCCCGTCGTCGATGGATCGTCAACCGTCGCTGTCGCTCGTTCGTACGATAGCGGCCATGGAGGCGCTGTCGTCTCTCATCATCCGGGCGCAAGGGGATGGGTCGAGCCGCGGGAGCAAGTTCGATCAGATGTTCAAGTATCTCGAGGTGATTGCAATCTCAGTGTCAAAAGTCAGTGATGGGATGTTATGAGTGCTTGTTATATGGATCCAAGGCCAATTTTGATGATCTTAGCTTGAGAATTTGATGCTGTTTGCTTTAAATTTATGCTAGATATTGGAAGTTAGAGACGTGCATAAAACTTTGGGGGGGTTTCCCCCCTAGAAACCGCCTTAAAATAGTGTCATTTTACAGGAACCACCTTTCATTTTAAATTTATACGTAAACCACCTTTAAAGTGGGGTTTTATTCCAATCAACCACCTTCTGGTCAAAATTTTCACTAAAACCCCAAAAATACCCATAAAAATTCACACTCAAAACACTTGACTCGCTTTGTTAATGTTTAGGTCTAGTTAGGATACAAGTCATGTACTTTAAACATGTAATTTTTGAGGTTAGTTTTGGTTTTCTAGTGAAGGTTTAGCTAGGAGGTGTTTGATTGGAACAAAAAACCCACTTTAAAGATGGTTTACGTATAAATTGAAATTTAAAGTGGTTCCTGTAAAATGACCCTATTTTTAAGGTGGTTTCCAAGAAAAAAAACCTAAAACTTTAGATCCACTTTTAGATGTAAAATATGATGATCATAACTTGAGAATATGATGCTACTAGGTTTTATGCACATGCCATGCACGTGGTAAAATACGATGATTAAGTAGTTTTAATTTATTTCCTCATTAAAATTTATTTCTTGGTTTCACTTGAATAGCTTTTGCTCACTTATGTCTTTGAACTTTAGGATTGTGATTATTTATTTTTTGATGTTTGTTTGAATGGACTACACCGAATACAAACTTTCTTGTTGATAATTGAATTGACAGGAAACAAATGTAATCCAAAGGCAATTTAAAATTTTCATATTATTTGGATCGATATAAAACCAAGCTTGACTTGAGAAAGCATAGTGTTGCTAAAGTGAAAAATAGTTGAAAAATAACACTATAATAGCAAGACGAATAATTAAAGTCAATAAGCCAAGATGATTGATTAAAAGTGGGCTAGAACAAAACTAAAGAGAATATGAAGTTGTTCCGAATCATTTATAGACTTCATAAAAAATCATAAACTAAAGATTAATGCTAACTCTAGTATACTATTATATGATAAAAGCATCCACATAAGCATATAAAGTACTAAAAATAGTTTATGAAAATCTCTTATAAAGATTTCTAATTTTACTCAAAAAATAAACTATTCTATACAATATTCAGAAAATATATCTTTTATTTCTTCTATTTTATTTTTTTATTGAGTCGAGATCAATCATTCTCAACCTTTGTCTTTTTTTGTGCAATTATATAGTAGTGTCTTCATCGATTGTGACATTAGGCTAGAGGTGGATTTCTTGTGCTGTTATCTTTTTTAGGCTCGTTCATCTTTTGTCTTGTCGTCTTACTTCACAAAGAAGTGCATGCATTTTCCATCAACACAAACTTCTAGAAATAAAATTTTGATTTTTTTTCTATTTTAATGAGAATAAAGATGAATGTCATATATAAAATTTGTATGTTTCTAATTTATTACTTAAATAAGGTTAGGTGTTATGTTTTTTTTACTTTGCAATGAATTCTTCTGTTATGCATCCAATAAGAATATTTGCTACATCAAACGATGTTATCTTTGTTTTATTTGTGTCATTTTCCATGAGGATCTAAACTAAACAACTGTATTTTTATTATCAATTTGCCTTAGATTATAATGTTAGTATGTCAATTCAAGTGATTCATGAACGTTTTTAAATTCTGGGTTTATTTCCTACACTTCTACATTTGAAATAAAAACAATTTGATTCTTTGGAAGGATATTTCTGAACTTTATGATAGTTTCTCCATACATAACTTCTTTTATTTTTTTATCCGTTAAATATTATTAACATCGTAGATCAATGTTTATATATTATAATCAATTAATGCTAAGCTATTGTATTATAGTTTTTTGTCAGTTTGATGTAATTTAGTCTTCTATCAAGTAATGTTATTAGTAAAATTATATGTAGTTTTTTTAATTTATACAGTGAGGTTAATTTTTAATATATTATATATTTTTAAATTTTTATTTCTTAACTGCATATTTTTAATCTATTGTTTTTGCTATACTTTTACCAGCATTAACTTAGCCTATTTTTAGATGTTGAAAAGGGATAGTAAATTTTAAATTAAAAGTTAAATTTATATATCTTAATGAAAGAATATCAAAAAATTACTCTTTTCTTTTCTAAGTTTATAAATTTCAGCCTTTTTTATGATTTTGAAAATTTGAGGGTGTGTTTTGCGAATTTTGAAACTTTGGTAGGTATTTTGAAATTTTTAAAATTTAAGTTTGGTTTGTAATGTCCATGTTTTGTGTATTTGTGATAAATTTTCAAATGTTAGGATATTTCTTACAACTCGGAAATTTTGAAGGTGTGTTTGCAATTATTAAAAATTTTGTTGTTTTTTGCAAAATTTAAATTTTCAGTAGTTTGCTAATAATTTCTAGATTTGATGTATACAGGTTATAAGTTTTGAAATTTTAGGGTTTTTTGCGATTTTTAACTTTTAAGGGAGTTTTTACATTTTTTTATAGCTTTCAAGTTTTTTTTACAAATTTTAAACTTTCAAGTGCTTGATGGTAATCCGTTGAATTCATCTATGTTATTTGCAAGATTTAAATTTTTAGAATTTTAGGGTGTTTTTTTGTAATTTAAACTTTTGAGATTGTTTCTACAATTTTTGAAATGTTAAGGGTGTTAATTGCAAATTTAAAATTCTTCAGGGACTATTGTTAATTTCAGGATCCATGTTTGTTGTCTTAGTTTTGAAAAGTCATGGTGTTTTGTATAATTTTAAACTTTTGAGTATTTTGTACAATTTTTAAAATTTTATTTTTGAAATATTTCATGTATTATAATACGTTAGCTATGTATGATTTCTAAATCTGATTTTTTTTAAATCGTTGAGCTATAAGTAGTTCAAATTGGATTAATATAGGACATCTTTAGTATTAGGATAGATTAGGATTTAAATAAAATGTTCAAAATAGTATTTCTCATATATTATTAATCTTTTTTTTAATTGTTGAGCTATAGGTAGATCACTTGGGATTAATATACGATATAAGTAGAATAAGGATAAATTAAGATTTAAACGAAAAATCCGAATCAGTGAAGGGTAATATTGACCATGGAAAGTTTTTCCCGAACTCATCCTTTTAAATGGAATATGATCATTGAACCTCAACATCTTTAAGCATGTAATTTTATTGTACTATGCACAAGCTTGCTTGACATTTCATAATTTCATCTAATATGCTAGTGATGAACTGATGTGCTCAACATTTTGAAAATATGTGAACTGGTTTTGTTTCGGCTGCAAGTTTCATGCTTCATTTTTACCTCATATATTCTTTTCCATGAAAATATGTGCTATTATTTAGAAAGAGAAGCTGCGTTCATTATGTTGTGTGATATCGAATTTCCTTTTTATGATTAAATTATTTAGTCGCCTCCTTTAAGATTGATGCCTGAAGTTGCTTAGCACTTATTGTAACAGGTGCTGGGCTTGAAGGAGGGTTTATCTTCTCTTCGGATTATACATGTAGCTGGAACTAAAGGAAAGGTAATAATAGAGTATACATATTTCTTATGTGACTTTTTTTGGGATATAATTTATGACAGTTTCTAATCTGTTTGATGACGGAGAAAGAACTGATGCTCAGTTATTTTGCTCCTCTCTTAACTATGATGTAAACTAAAATACTACCTTCATTTTCTTCTTAAGTTAACCTCTATTGCTAAACTGTATATTTGAAGTTAATGACCTATAGATAAATGATTATTATAGTAAGGTTTGTAACATTTCACATGCTGTTGTCGCCTTCCCATAAGGTGGATATCATGCTCGAATATCTGAATATGTGCAAAGCAGTTTTCAAAGGAGTAATGGTGGTAGCATTTGGCTGGAGCTTGATCTAAAATTTAAAAAAAAAGAAAACTACATTCTTTGCACTCTAACATAATTAGATACCACTTGCAGCATTTATATTTTGGTAACTTTTGAAGATTCCTTGGAGTTTCACTTTCCTTCTGTTTGTTACTTGAATGAATTGATCATGATCTGAGATTTTGAAGGTGATCTACTATTGTTCTTACAGAAATGACCTTTCAGGGTTCAACATGCACATTTTCGGAGGCGATCTTAAGGGAGTGTGGTTTTCGAACTGGACTATTCACATCTCCGCACCTGATAGATGTGAGGGAAAGATATCGTATTAATGGGTTAGTACACAGTTGTGATTTCCTTTTAAAGATGTTAATCATGCACATTAATCAGCTGCTCTTTTTTTCAAATGTTGCAAATGTTACAATGATACAGTGTTATATGTTTTTAGGCGAGTGCCATCCTGTAAATTTTTGGTTTCTTTCTTCCAGGGAGCATTCTGCTCCAGCTTACAGTGATTACTCTGAGTAACTTAGTAGCAGTCAGTTTATTAATTGTAAAGGAAGTTGATACTGGCCTTCACAATTAGAGGTTATCTATTGGACATTTTTTTGCATGATTACTCTGAGTAACTTAGTAGCAGTCAGTTTATTAATTGTAAAGGAAGTTGATACTGGCCTTCACAATTAGAGGTTATCTATTTGACATATTTTTTTGCATGAGATTTCTTCTTTTAAATCTCATGAATCTACGGTGAAGTACTAGGAGAATAGTATGTATTAGTTCCCATTGGGGAGTAGTTATTCCTGATAAACAGGTTAATGCTTCCATGTCAGTCAAGTGAGGTTTTGAACAAAATAATTGCTTATTTACTGGCAAGCATGGACCTGACGTTGGTTGGTATTGATTAATGATTTGGAGAGTAGACTGTAGACATCCTGTTGTCCGATCTATTGACTGAGTATTGTGAGCCAGGTGCACCTGGTCTTCTGTTATGTTTTATGGGCGAAGAAAGTGTCTAAGTGAGAGTAATTTGGAGATGATATTATTGATGCCGAAGAATTTATAAACCTATCCTGTGTTTAGGATTTCAGTTGACCTACGGCCTGAGGCTTTGAGCATTGAGAAGATGATTGATTAACTTTACATGTTGTAATAGCATTGTAGCAACATCCATCCATCATATGGAAACTTGCAACTTTGACATCTTCATCATGAGTTTTGAAGGATGAGAAAACTGTGTGCTTGGCATGATCTACAAAGCTTTACATTGCATGCCTTGTAATGCTATACAGCTAGACACATACTATTAGTCAAGAAGTTATTGGGGATAACTTCAGAAGAATCGCCTGCAGGTTTTGGCATTGTAACCAGCTGAAGATACAGAACTTTATGAACTACTGATGAACTTTGGGTTGCAGTTTTTGCTAATCTGGTGTAGAAGTGCTAGAAATTAGAAACACTGGGGAAAGAAGAGAATTGGAAAGTTCAAGTGTATGTCATATGTGCGACAAGTTTGTTTTGAAATAACTTGACATGATATAAACTATTTTTATTGCGTCGAAGATGCTAGTTCTAAGTATTCAGTATTACTTTATGAGGGCAAATTTGGGGAAAGAAATCAAATTATAACAGTTCAACAGTTCTGGAACCTTTGGCCTCCCCTTTTTGCACCCCTTACGTTATCCCCTTAGCCCTTAGGCAAGATACCTTATAGATTTTGAAATTCTACAACGAACTTGATAATGACCTTATGATACTTACAGTGAGAAATAAGTATCTGTTTATTTAGTAAAGGATGGGAAGGGACATTTTCTGTCTACCTGCATGAGTAAGTAATACTATATATATATATGTTTGATATATAATTACATACATAAATTACATATACATGCTCATACACACATGTGGATGTGCGTGTGCGAGTTTGCTGCTATTTTTTTTGTTCATGTTCTTAAATTTAACAATTTTTGCAGGATAGATATATCTTTTTGTTTTGTTTTGCAGGATAGATATATCTGAGGAGAGCTTTCTACTTTACTTTTGGGATTGTTGGAACCAGTTGAAGGTGCTTTTTCATGCTTATGCTTTCAGTCTGAAAATTTTTGGTTATAATTTTTAAGATAAGTTTTTCTCTTTGTACTTTACTTTTTGGGATAAAGGCTTTATTGTTGTTGTTTTTTCCCCTCTTTAAATTGTTTCACTGGAAATATTCATGTGGAGAAGGTAATAATAGATTGAATCATATTTATTTCACTATACTAGTTGTCTATCCCACTGTTAGACATTTACCTTCCATTGACATTTCTTTTGGACAAAGGAGGTGACGTGGTTCTGAACTTGAGACCTCCTGCATGCACATCTGTAACAGATTTTAATATAGGGGCTGTTTGTTTGCCTAAAAAAAGTGGGAAATCAAATAATAGGAAATCAAAGAATATGAAAATCTTGTATTATGGTTGTTTGGTTGGCTAAAAAAAGAAGGAAATCAAAGAATAGGAGATGAGATGAGATGAGTTGTCACCATATTATTGGATGATGTGAGTGATTTTTTTAAGAAAACTTGTTTTGAGATTGTTTGGTTAGTTAAAAAAAAAGGAAATGTATTATAAGAAACCTATTTCCTATAATAGTTTCTTTCTTGTGTTTGGTTCATTCTTAAAAATAAGAAAATAGATGAGATGAGATGAGTTGTTTGTATATTATTGGATGATGTGACCCACACTTAAGAAAATCAATTTCCTTGTTTTTTTTTTGAGGAAATGGGTGGAAATGAAATGTTAATGAGATGAGATGAGTTGTCACTATATTATAGGATGATGTAGATGATTTTTAAATATGAGATGAGATGAGTTGAATGATGTGACCCATTTCTTGTGTTTGGTTTATTTTTAGGAGATGATATGAGATGAGTTGTTGGATGAAAATGATATTTTATTGGATAAAGTGGATGAGTTGTTAGATAAAAATAATATTTTATTAGATGTTGTGGTGAGTTTTAGGGATGGAAATGGAGAAAATTGATGTTTTTGAGATTTCCATGACCCAATTTCCTATTCTTGATTTTTAGGAAACCAACCAAACAGCCCCATATTCTCTAGGTATGGTGTTGTTCCATTCCCTGTGGCTCATGCAGTAGTTTATTATGATAACAAGCTCTGAATCAGGAAATAAAGCACCAAATACTGATTTCTGTTGTTCAGTTATGATAGTAAACCTAGTTATTGATCATCTACTCTGTTTTCACAATTTGAATGTCTTAAGCTTGATTAAAACCACTGGTTGGTTCAGTGCATGATATTGATACCATACACATACATTTTATTTTCAATATTTCTTAATCATATGATTTTCCAAACGTAGTAGTTGCTTCTGTACGAGATGTAATGTTTTCTCTCACTAAACTCATTCCCATGATCATGTATTGACACATTTTCGTGACAAGTTTTATGTATCTCAGTTGGGTAAATCATTGACGTTTTTGTCTTTTGGGATAATCTAATAATAGTAATAGTGCATTTTCACGTATAAGCTATGATTAGTTCACATGGAGATGAGTGTCGTTCCCTGTCACAGCCATAGGATGTTGGACACTACAATTGTTCAAAATTTAAACATGATGATATGACTAGATATGCGTATTTTATCTGAAAACATTCCACATTTGGAAGCAGCTGTATATTTGTTGTTATTCATGAAAAAAATCCAATTTTATTAAAATAATCTATAATCTATTAGTTGTATCAAAATGAGATAACTTACTCCATCTTGTATAACATTCAAAGTAAATAGAAGGTTACAAGTTTCTTAGTGATGGACACAGATGAAAACAGATGTTTGTAGGTGTGTCAGACATGCCATTTTTTGCTTGGGCAAGTGTCCTGCATATTATAGCGGAAAGTTTTCTTTTAAGTTATCTCAAATCTTAATGTGCCTTCCTAGATCAATATTCGAAGAAAGGCTAATTTAATTTAGTCTACTGTTTGTTTTTGCAGGCAAAAGCTGTACCAGATTTGCCGATGCCTCCATTATTTCAGTTCCTTACTCTCTTAGCATTTAAGATATTCTTGTCTGAAAAGGTTTGTTATTTGGATGTTTCTGTTTATTTACCTAATGTTGCATTATCGACATTGCTTTATTAATGCATACTAGAAACTTTGGCACATATAATATGCTATGATCAAACCAAGAAAAATTGGTGGATAAATCTTCTGATGAAGGTCCTGTTTTCGGACGTTTTCCTGGCCAGGGATTCACCACCACCTTGGGGGGTGGTTTTTAGCTGAAGATGAATTAGATAGAAAGGACGATGTTTTTGGACAGGAACATTGAAGTAGAGATTTAAATTTTCACTGATAATTTACAGGTGGGAATTGTTTGTTTATTTAATTTGTCAAAAATGGATAATGATACCATACGTACAACATTCAAGGTATGGAGATGATGGGTGTAAGTAATGCGAGTTATCTACCTAGACAGACAAAAAACCACACCATTCCCAACTTCTGCATAGATGCATGAAAGTGAATTGTTATATATACAAATCTAAATATCCAGTTTATGCTTGTGTCATGACTGATTCTGGAGTTCAGAGTTTTAAGATTGAATTAATCACATATTCACATTAAGGACATGTATGTGGCTTTTTATGGAACTATAGAAGGTATTCTGTCATCATTGACTGTGACTTAAATGGAACTGCCAAAAATATTGCACAGAAATTTTGTGGTTGAATGATTAATCTAGAACAAGGAGTCAACAAGAAGTTGTTGGTTTGAAATTACTTGATTAATATTCTTTGTTGCTATTGCCATTACTGTTAATGATTATCTTTTATCCAGATTAACTGTTATCTTGTTTGTCTTCAAAATTGTATTCAATTTTAAGGGGTGTCGACTTGGTCAATTATAGGTTGATGTTGCAATTATTGAAGTTGGACTTGGTGGGAGGTTAGACTCGACAAATGTGGTATGTATCTATCTTACTTCTATAGTGAATTAGCCTACTTGAATTTCTTTCTTTTATGAACTAGAACTGCGAATATCCTGGGGAATAAGTGTGCATTGACCCTATTTAGGAACTAATGCATAGTTAAAAAAGGTCGAGTTTTTGACCACTCTGGCATGAACCTGAGTGGAGGTGAAAGGGATGCATTCTTGGTTTCAACCCGAGCTCTAAGGCCCTATGATCACCCATAAACATTCATGAACCATCAATCAATTCACACTCAAAGCCGCGGCCACATCCGCACGCCCAATCAGCCTCCAATCACTAAGAATCGACACCACCATACACAGATTTTTGCCCATTTTGAATGCAGTAATATTTTGCACTTGAAATGCTTGTTTAGAACACCACCATACACAGATTTTTGCCCATTTTGAATGCAGTAATATTTTGCACTTGAAATGCTTGTTTAGAACTGCATCCATTAAAGATCACCTACCGTATCACTCTATCTTGATCATCTTTAGTAGAGATCACTTCTCCCCTTGTAAGTTCCCTCACTTATCCAAGTAAACCCCAAACATCTGTGGACAAACCTAGAGAAAGCTAGGGGAATTTTTGATGATCTGGGGTTTGTTGAAGAGAGCTTTGGTAGAAGGAATAGATACATGAGATACAATCAAATGATGATGAATGCAGATGTTTAGATTCGTTCTTCACCTGTCAGGAAGTAAACGGTGATTATTGGAACTCTCTATTCTACTCAGCCTGAGAGGTGTGGGACGGAAATATTAACCTTTGATATTGAATAAGAAACTAAAGGACGTTTTGGGGGTTGATGCAGAAAGAAGTCTTTTCTTGTTTCTGGATGTAAAGGTGCACTGAGGAATGACTCGGAAGAAAAAAATTCTAGTTGAATTGACTATAACCTTCAAAGGCCTCAGTTACTGATCCTGGTTACAGTCTTTTTATGTTTAACACCCTTTATAGTTGATGATTAAACTCTTAAAACTTTGACGTTCAACCTTCTTTTGCAGCAAAGATTATTGTATTTGAGACATATGTAGCATATGAATCCTAATCTTATTATTCCTACATTTTCCGTTCTCATGGAGTATGATAAAATTATTCAGGTAAAAGAGCCTGTGGTTTGTGGCATTACTTCTCTGGGGATGGATCATACAGAAATATTAGGTACACACTCTTCGTTCCAGGGATGCATATGCTCTTTTATGTTCTCTTTAATGTAGCACAAACACTTCCATCATGAGGCCACATTTTGTGTGCACATATTATACATGCATGCCGTGTTATTTTAGAATTTTCCTCGTTCCTGTATGTTGAGTCCATGCAATATGGCGGCTTTTTTATTCAGAATGCACATCTCTTCTTAGAATTTTGATTTCTCATCAATCGCATATCCACATTGATGGGTGCCCTTGTAAATGTAGCCCATCTACTTTGTGAAAGTTTTAACACATATCCCTTGTATGTATAATATCTTTCTTCCTGGAGGTAAATTTCTTTTCATAAATAACTTACAAGTTACATATCCCTTGTATGTATAATATCTTTCTTCCTGGAGGTAAATTTCTTTTCATAAATAACTTACAAGTATAAGGTGTAAAACAGTTAGCATTATGAAATTTCTTTTCATAAATAACTTACAAGTATAAGGTGTAAAACAGTTAGCATTATGCCATTATCTTAAATAGAAAAAGCAATTAGGATGGCCTGAATCAAACATAAAATATGAGGAATGCATAGTTGTTGACAAGATTTCTTGAGTATCCATTACATGCTACTTTTATTCAAATAAATTGTCAATGTATCTTCAAGTAAATCAAAGTTTAGTTATGAAGTAATCTAAGATGCCTAAAAATGTCAATATGAACTAGAATGTTGTGCATTTGAGACCGTTTTAATGCTAAAAAATCTATATTTACTGTATTAACACTAGCAGATCGTTATGTTGCTACTGAAGGACCATTCTTGATCCTCAAGGAACTTGACTAATTTTAGTAAAATGATTTACATAAGCTTTATAAGAAACCCCCATTTTTAGTGTCATATGGGACCTCTGAACTAACAGTTTTTTTTTTAACTTCAGAATTACTCAGACTTAGCTACTTGTTAATGATTTATCCTCCATGGAGGATAAATATTTAAGTCTTAACAGGAACATCCTCCATATTAAGTGTTATGTGGCAGTGTGATATCTGTTATTCTCTCTGCAGATAAACAGGACTAGGTTTACCTCTGGCATATGTATAATAGAGTTTACACTCTTCTTGTCTTCTTATGTAACAGTAATAGTCTATGCACTTTCATTGTCTAAAAGATGGAATTAGCCAAATGGAGAAGAGTACTAACATTTTCGTAGTTGATTTTTCTGTTTTGACTAGTGCAGATTTTAGTCGCTACGTTTCTGTTACTCTTTCCTGCTTTTGTTTCTTTGCCTTCAAGGAAGTTTCAAGGTGACTCACCAAGATAGGCTGCTAATGTGCAGTTACAACCCACTTCATGCCGCAAAGCAATGGATTCCCAAAAAATTATCAAAACACATAAATGATGCAGAAAAAAAAGGTGGGGGTGGGGGTGGGGGTGGGGTGGTATATCTTCATTCAGGCTTTAAAAACAGTCTAAGATCCCCCGTCTGAGTCACAGCCTGAAGAATTTCTTTATACTTGTTCATTTTTCCTCATGGTGTCCTCTCAACAAATAAAAAAGAAAAGAAAAAGAAAAAGGAGGAGTTGGAAACAATAATGACCAATTAGACATGTAAGATTAAATTTGACAGTGAAGATTCTATTCCTTTCTCTCCACTCGATCCACACATGGGCAAAGACAAAAGTGGTCTATGCAGTGTAGAGGTCCCTTTTGATTTCTCTATCCGATCCGCAACTCCTCAAAATTAGCAGGTAATATACTAATTTGAAATTTAAACTCCATTAGATTGAACATGTATGAAATCCCATAACTTTGTGTTCCTATGATGTAGTTTGGTTGAATCCCCAATAATCTGTTGGAGCTGACTACATCTGTTCATTTTCATTTTTTTCATATGATGCAAACTTGCATATTACCAGTTTACCACTGGTAACATTCTTGATTAGTGAGTTAAACCTGTCCACGCCTATGTAAATCTAAATGAAAGTTGTTCACGGCATTCATGCCGATTTTTCTTCAGATTTTGTATGTCATACTTAAAAACTCTTGTCAGCAGATGTCACACTCAAAAGTAATTTGTGTACCTGATGAATCTAAGCATGTGAACCACGATCTTCCTTGATATTCATTTCTTACTTAGTGCTAAAAGTTGGATTAAGACATTCTGCTTACCCTGATATCAATGTGTTTCATGGTGCATACGAGCTACCTTTTCTACTATGTTGATTGTATTAAAGAAATGAGATCCTTTTCCTGTTCAGTCACCAGTGGTCTTCACAATTTCCTCTCTTGCTAGGCTGACTTGGAAGTGTAGAGTTAAATTTACTTTATGACATGACATCATTGTAGCTGGCATTTTATTTTAGCATTATGTGATTGATCTGAAGCTTTGGTCGATATAGTGGCCAAGTTAGAATCTTGATAAAGAGGATGATTATAGATGGTTAATCTTGTATGTTGGTGTGGATAGGTGGGTGTTTCATTTTTCCCTTTTCCCTTTCTTTTTACTTTCATTTGATTTTGTCTCATCATATTTCCAGTTGTTTATTCTTTTCCTGTTGAAAGATATACCATGAAAGATTGAGAGACTTTTATTCATATTATAATCTGAAATTTTACTGAAACTTATGCATGTATATAGGGGATACCATTGGAAAGATTGCTTCAGAAAAAGCTGGGATATT
Organism: Asparagus officinalis; assembly: GCF_001876935.1. Taxonomy (NCBI): domain Eukaryota; kingdom Viridiplantae; phylum Streptophyta; class Magnoliopsida; order Asparagales; family Asparagaceae; genus Asparagus; species Asparagus officinalis. Next base: position 424,387 of record NC_033798.1, on the reverse strand, counting down.
CAAGGTAACATTTATTACCATGCTGGTTAACGCTGGCAAGAGTGGGTATTTTTTGGCGGATCATTGTATGTTCCTGCCGTTTTCTTTTTTATTCAATAATGCAATCTTCACCTTTAATTTTTTCTGAAGTACATTGATCTCTTTGTTTAACATGAAGCCCTCTGTTCCTGCATTTACTGTGCCTCAACTTTCAGAAGCAATGCATGTTCTTCAGGAGAGAGCATCTGAACTAATGGTAATTTCAGGTGCCCCTAACTTAATTAGTCTTTACTCCTTCAATATTATAAATTACGGGAACAATTCTTAAAAGGCACTTAATAGTTTTAGTAATTCCCAATGATCACTTGACTTTTAGCATTTTTGTAATCTGTCCTTATTGACTAATACAGATTCCGTTGAAAGTTGCATCACCACTCGCATTGGCAACACTTGATTCAGGAAATCTTGGATTAGCTGGAGATCACCAGTTTGTAAATGCTGGGCTTGCTGTTGAACTATGCAAGAGTTGGCTACAAAGGACTGGTCATCAGAATTATCTTCCTAATGTCAGTACTTTTAAAAGTTTGGTTCATTTGACTATTATTTATATGCACATGTATGCATCCACATACACATCAAGGTATTTCCCCCTGGCAAGTTAATAAGTAGGTAGATGTTCACATACTAATTCCGTCAAGTGGCACTCAGATTTTAACCTTTTGTTTGTATTCAATATGTATGTTTAAACATAGAAATAATTATTATCACTTAAAATTAATGATATTTCATTACTAAATAAAAAAACCAATTTGTTAGGTAACTAAAGCTTATCATTTAGTAACAGTCTTACCTTAGGGAGGATGATTCCTACCTTTTTGTGTGAATAGGTGTAGCCCAATACATTTGGACTACTAACCTGCCTAAAAGTTTCACTGTTGATGCAGGGTAAATTCAGGGCTGCATTAAGTCCACAATTTTTGGAGTCATTACACCAAATTGTGTGCAGTTTTCTAGTATGTTAGGGTGTAGCACATAGTTGTTTTGCTATGTTTCGTCATATAGTATGAGAAACTACATCCAATTTTTCTATTCAGTTACATTGTTCGCTGAATAAGAACTTTAGAGGTGTTAGATTGATATAATGAGGATGATAATGGAATAGAAAAACTTGATGTAGTTAATCCACTATTAGTGGCCAATATGGGATATGGGTCACGTCAAGTATAAATGGATCCTATTAAAGCTTATCTTCCGTTTCATTGGAAGTATGTCTGATTTGTGGGTCCAGCAAGAGTATCAGGATTCACATGTCTTCTTATGTCATTTGTTATGAACTATACTTGGCAACTCAATAAGTTTTGAATCAGAAGCACAAACAAGGAAGAGTGTTTGTCCTCTGTGCTGGTTAATTAACATGTCATTACACTTGCAGAATTGACCACTGCTCAAATGTTGTACCATGTTTGGCTGCAGGTCTATATGTTATTTTCTTTTTCGGATATTTTTTTACGAATTGGGCCTTTTGAGTTGTTTGTAGCTTATACGTATGGTTTGCCTGTTTTGCGACTTGGAAACATGTGCTCCATATGTGAAATCGATCTTATTTCTTATTCTTCATTGTGTGTAAGTTAGATCATAGATCTGAAAATTATCAAATAGGTCATGCTCATAGATTTCTCTGCTAAACCTACATTTACATATGCAGTATACATATGCAGTATCTGTTTAAGACTACACAACCTATGTTGTCGCTACTTGACTCACTCATGTTACAAATGGAGCCCACACGTATCTGACACTTTGTGTGTCTGCAAATATCAGATGTGACATTATATCCTTAAGAGTCGATCTTCTCAGGTTTTTATTGACAAAAGCAAAATAGACAAATATTGTGGTGGTAAATGTGAAAACAGAGTACAAAGAACGGAAGAAAGAATGACAAGGACAAGCTATGGGAGGAGTTGTGGCAAAGGGGAACCGAATTTTTTGTAGCTCTTCTTTAAGTTTGTCATTGCAGGTTATATAATAAAAAATATAACTATCAACTTGTCTCCCCTAACCATACCTCTTAATATTCTCGACAGGTTAGATAGGACAAATTATCAGCCGAAAAGAGTGTCACTTTCACTCTTTTTACTCATCTATGATCCTTTCACAAATTGGCTTGAAATATCATTAAGCTAATGATTAATCATTTTTAGCTGTAACTAGTGATACATGAAAATATATTTTACTACTGAAGTTCCATGTAGATAAGTTTTGAGAGATTCCTACTTCAGATCAGTTATCTTTGTTGCCAAGTGGCAGACACTTGCAAGCCATCCATCTTAGAGAGTATTGTCACATTTTTAACTGGGATGTTTTAGTGTCCGCATAGCAAGCTTTCTTTCCCCCATTAAATTCAATGAGGTAGACCATAATGTACTAGATAGAAGAAAGCTACCTGTTAAATAGGTCATGCTATTCAAACAAACTGACATGACAATTATGTAGAAGGCACCACTTCCCACTATCCTTTAAATGAAGCATGAAGCTTAATTCTGGTCATGTTTTCAGGACTCACTCTTATTGACCAATATCTTATGGGGAACTTTCAATTCAGTTTTATATCATCATGTATAGCATATGCTTCAACTTTATTTGTTAAGCCTGGCTGTCAGATGAAACCTTTTCTTCCTAGAGAATAATGACTTATACAGATTCATTCATGATTACCAAAATTAACCGAGATATGAAGCTGCTTTTTTCAGTTCATAAAATCATCAAGAATCCCTATATGGAATTCCTTACATCTTGTTTTGTTTTTATATTCATGCGATGTGAACTATGACATCCTGTTTCTTTTCATGTATGAATAGATCATTTAGCACTTCTTTTACCAAGAGTTTCTCATTTCTTCTGTACATTTTGTCAGAAAATATTTTGCATGCTGAAGGGTAATTAACTTTTCATACTACAATTTGCACAACTCTTGTATTCTTAGGCTGATGGATTTTTAAAGCAATCCTCCTAATACAAGAGTTCCTGACAATTAAACTTAATATTTAGGGTAGTGTGGAAGCAGGTCTACCCAGTGCTTTTCTAAGAGGCCTTTCCATTGCTACTCTTCGTGGACGGGCT
>NC_033798.1:373251-421275 GCF_001876935.1 Asparagus officinalis | reverse complement strand
GTTTGATATTTTACTTTGATGGTGCCCATAGTCCAGAAAGCATGGAAGTTTGTGCAAGATGGTTTGCAAATGCTGTGAAAGATAATCAGCATTCATCAAAGCATGACTTCATTGATCGACGACAGTGCAATGGTCAGACTGTGAACAATCACTGTAATGGATCAAACAAAATTTCAAAAAGGGTAAGATCTTAAACACTGTTTATGTAACATTTTCCACATACGAATATGAAAATAGTCATAGATGCTTGCACTTTGAGCATTCTTTTCATTTGCTTTGTATGGATGGTTGAGAAAAATATGTTTCTGATATATTTTCATTTGACATCTACGATAGGTTCTTCTATTTAATTGCATGGAAGTGAGAGACCCCCAGATTCTGCTTCCCCAACTCATCAACACTTGTGCTTCTGTTTTCCCAAGTTTTCTTTACCTTCTGTAGAATGTTATATAATGTAAGTCGAGTTTTTCTACGTTTTGTAATTGTGTAATAATTGACTTATCTATTTTTCCCATTTTGATTGTATCTCCATTATACTTTGAAATAGAGATCTTCAGCTAATTGTAATGATATAATGTTTTATTTTTCATCCTTTCGTAGATATGCATCATGTTATTTTTCTTTTGAGATTGTTGATATAAGATCCACTGCTTATGTTCTTACACTTTAAGATTTGATTCTGTATATATATTGTTATTACATAGGACATTCCTATGAGGTAGATACTGTAAGATCCATCAGTCGAAGCAAGACAAAAGCTAGCCTCAGTAGGCATGAGGTTGAGGATTTATTTTTATTTTTTTCGAGGTAGTTCCCAAAAGATTTAAAGGATACATGAGGCCTTGAAACTTGATACATAGCCGGCCTTTTGCATTATAAAAAAGATAGATCATGTTCACAAGGTGAGTTATGTTCTCTCTTCCTGACTTTTCTCTCTTCTTGACAGGTGTTCATTTCTCAAAAGCTCTTTTTGCTCCTTGCATGTCATCATATCATAGAGTCAATTCTGCTGTTTCTGCAGTATCGTCAGATATTTCTCAGGATACAACATGGCAGTCAACACTTCAAAAAACTTGGGAAAAATTAATCCATGGAAAAGGTGAGGTCATACTTTAACTGTCAATCTGCCCATGTTAGATTCTTCAAGTTAGAATTAGTTTTTATTTGCCTTAACATTTGCCATTTCAACTTAAAGTAACCAGGTTTTTACAATGTAATGCCTTGTATCTTCCTGATAATATCAAAAAAAAAAGGTTAGGTAATTAGATTATGATGGTAGATCTCCAGGCTTTTACAATGTAATGCCTTGTATCTTAATGATATACTAAAGAAAGGTTAGGGAATTAAATTATGACCAAACTCTCCTTTGTTTCCATATTTTTTTCAGCAAGTATTTACTCAGAAGTTTTCTGCAAACTTTCTTTGGTCAAAGTTTAACAAGTTTTACTACTCCATAGGTAGTTGTTTATATTGTAATAAAACACGAGGAACTGCATAATATCATAAAACACGTGGAACTGCATAATATCAGCAATGTTAAAGGGAGGGTTTGGCTATTGGATGTACTAGTTTGATGACAGGTATCGATAGCCTTTGTTTCAAAAGGAGGAGACGAATCATTTACTAATTTATAAATAAAATAATTTTTTTTGAATTTATGCAAATTTTGTCTGCAATTTTATCTTTAGCTAGACATGCTGTTCTTTTTACTCCTTTAGTAATATCCTACCATGCATATCTCTATGTGGTCTTTTGGTTATATCATGACAAACATTGATTTCATCGTATGTCTTCTAACAAAACTTGTCTCTTACTGTCTTAATTCTACTGTTTAACCTCCTTTGCAGATGTGAGTCTGAATAACTGCTACAAAATTGAAAGCCCTGAGCACTTACCATCATCTGGATTTCTAAATGAAAATTACCCTAGCAGTGCAGTGATACCATCATTGCCATTGACAATAAAATGGTTAAGAGATTGTGTTAAGGACAACCCTTCTCTCCGGCTTCAGGTAAGGTCAAATTTTCATGTAATAAGTAAGTTATTTTTTCAGCGCAGTGTGGTTTTGTTTGGTCTTTCATGTGCTTGTGAAAAGAAATTGTGTGCGTTCTAATATTTCTCGTAAATTGCAAGATTCTAAAACTCTTTGGAGTTGCACATTAATTATTTCCAAATAGAGTTGTAAATAAAATCACTATGAAGTGGTAAAAGAAGGTTATACAAATTATAAATTCTCTCTCAAAATATGGTACCCTTGTATATGGGTTAAATGCAAGCAAGACCCTCCCATACTATGAGATGTTGCCATTTATACTCGCTAAACTAATTTATACTTAACCCCCGACCCTCGGGCATTATTATTTCTCCGCTAGGGTGAGATGTCATGCAGTAGTCACGTGGCAATAAATTCCTCACCGTTATAGTAATAATCTACTTACATGATTAATCTACTTGCATGATTCCCATGTGTCATCTTAACCTAATAGGAAATTACACTGGCATATATTTCGAAGGAATATCTACAATATCAGGGGAGGATGATGACATGATTTGAATGATATTTCTTTGAAGGTTCTCGTGACGGGATCCTTGCATCTGGTGGGTGATGTCTTGAAGCTGTTAAGGAGATGATCATTAAGGGTTTTACTACAAAATTTGCAGTTTTATATACTCAGTCACAGCAATTTGATGGTTGGTTCGCTGTCTTCAAACTTACAAGTAGCAGACGACATCACCTTCAAAACTATGTTTAAGTATATTACGTAGGTCGACTATTTCAACTTCATGTATCATTAGTTCCATTGAAATATAATTGTTTCTCTATTCTTAAATTCATTGTTGTTGCGATGCCAATTATTTACATGTATACAGCAAATTTTGGCTCAATGGTGTGCTCAGGAGTTGTCATTAATTCTTCTTGAAACAGTTTTGAGCTGAGATTTTTCTCCTGTTCTTAAAATAAGTTAAAACATTTCTGGTGAATTATATTTCTGTTTCGTCCATACAATACTGCTCCATATATACTGCTAGTATGAGGAGGAAAGTGCCTTTCAACCTTGAACCAATGGTACTTTAAACCATAACAGAAATTCGTCAGCCTGGATATATAGCAATATTAAAATACATGATTTTGCATGGTCATTTTTTGAATTTGCAGATGGTTAGGGATCAAGTTGGTATGTTTCTGGAACAAAATTCTCAAAATTGAGACTAGCCCCCCCACCCCCAAAAGAAAAAAGTGCGTTGATGAAGCTTGTAGTAATATAAAAGGCTAAAGCTTGGGGTTGCTATGAATTTTTCAATAATTAAAGAGTAACTGACCTTCTACCTGAATGTATGAAACCACATCTTCTAAGGAATAAGGTCTGCAAAGTAAAGTGTACAAAGGAGTGCAGATTCTATCAAAACCCCTCCTACAAATAGAGTGATTTATACGATACATGGGTGGTTGGGAGGTTAGTTTGGGAATTTTAGCTATTTTATAACGGTTAAAACCAATCTCATTCTTGTAGGGATGATTTTGATAGGACCCTCAGTGTGCCTGTGCCTGTGCCTGACTGAAGAAACATACTTCCTGCTATGTCTTCAGTCAATTATGTCCTAATACAACAATCAACTTAACAATCAGCAGAATGTTGCAGATTCGGATGACTAAATGCAACTTCCTGCCAAAAATCTGTTAGAAGAAATCATTGTTTTCCAGATCAAAGGGCATAACCGGTACTCCCTTGTTCCGCCCTTTCTGATTTTGTGATTAGGGCCTGCATTTCAAACGTTGTAGATGCAACATAAAAACTAAATACTATACACACAGCAGGGCAAGAATAAGAGAAAAATGGCACGAGTATGATACGTGGATCAGTAGAGGAAAAAATGCAAGGTCAATGCCACATCTAAAACATAAAATGTAAACCAACAATAGTCGGCATCTACCACAAAGTCGCCCAAAAAGCAAAATTAGCATCTGTGTAGCGCTTGAAGTAGCATCCAAAAACGTCATTGTATATACCCTGGTGCGCCTTCAAGATAACTTAGACCATAGTTTTGAAGCAGCGTACGCAATAAAACTTCTCCCATCTTTCCAACATCAGTACAGTCTGCACTGCCACCGGAGAACATAGGAAAGTAGCTTTCCCTTCGCTTCAGCAGAAAAACATAGAGCTGCAAACCTTTTCATGCAGCCTTGGCAGCTCTGGCACAGGAATTGCCCCAGGAGCCGTAACCCCCCCATGGCTCGAGGAAGTCTCTGACATGTCGTCAAATTTCATAAACTGGCCCATCTGGGACGCTGCGAGGTGCGCATAGCAAACTGGAGCAACTAAAGGAAAATGAACATCATCAGGACATAGTATAACACATTAAAATGTGTGATGTTGCCAAATCCAAGGTAGAGAACAGAGTTACAGCAAGTAAAAAATTAAAAAAAATAAAATAGTAATAATAATAAGAGACACCGCCACACTGGGTTTAAGTTGCCACATCTCATTTAGAAAAAAACAAGCTACCAAGATACATAGAAATGCATACGCTAGCAAGGCAGGCAAGGTATTAGTAGTGGGAATTTGACCGTATTATATATCATGGTATATTCAAATTCTACGACTCGTATCATTTTAGGTTGGACAGCTTCTTGATTCTAAACTACACACTATCATTTACACAATGGAACTGGCTTTGTTTGATTAATTAGAGGTGGATTATCTTTGTGTATAATAAATCAAAGCCCTAATGTGTGTATAAAAAAAAATCAAAGCTTTAATGCAGCTTATTACAAATTAGGACCAGTTAAATAGGAAACCATCAGTTGTATAACATATGCTCTATCAGAACGGTTTTGTACAGGTAATACCATTAAAAATAGTCTAAAAATCTATCTGATTAGAATTAAACAAAGAAAAAAGGCATGGTTATGGACAGAAATTAAAGTAGGTTGTAAAATGGCCTGTAGGCGTCCACATAAAATGTCGAATGGAAAAGAGAATATTTTGATTTTAAGTGTAAAATAGTTTCATGGTTATGAAGGAATTTGTGCCCAATATTTACAAATCATCAAAACTGAGAAACATCAAAATAAACAAAATGTCATCTTACCTACAGAAATGGCAGTGGTACTCCTCTGGTACCTGTATGTCCAAATTTTTATACTAGCGTTAGTCAATTTAAGTTCAAACTATCAAATTCCAGAAAGAAACCTAGTGCTACTTACACATAAGATAAACAATGCACAAGCTCTTGCAGATCATCTGGTGCAAAGCCAATCTCATCATGTAAAACATGGTAGTGTGTTGGACGTGTGGTTCCCTGTCAAAGGACACTTATAGAATGAACAGGGCAATAATAACAAAGGAATATGTTGCTACAAGTCTAAACGTGATCCAAAGTTGAGAAAGAAAACCCAAGGAAATATTTAACATCCTCAAGAGAAAAATGAATGAACCTCACCTCAATTAATTTCAATTGACAACAATTTTTTTTGAAGGTTAGATTAGCGAAATATCTAAAACTTACAATCATTCCTGCATGAGAGCACATGTAGAAGTCATAATTCCTAGGGTGACAAACTTTGTTGTCAACTACAGTACCTGTGGAAGCAGAATAAGTTACAGTTAAAAGTAACAGCAAGTAACTGTCTTTTAAGATACATTTGAAACTTTAAATGACAAAATTAAGCATACAATGAAACTAACCAGGTGGAACATTATCAGGTGATCCTGGCTGAAAAAATTTGGTATGGTGATTCTTTTGGGCAATTATCACCAAAAACTTAGGGCACCATTGTTCATCAAGAAATTTGCATGCCTGAACATAATAGAATAGAAGCTCCCATAAAACCATATCATAAAAAAATGTCATATTAAGATACTCATTATTTTGGATTGCAGCTATTTCCAAGTAACAGACCTCAATAATTTGATCCAGCTCGATGTTCAACACCTGATTGAACTGAGATTCACTCACACCATCCCTGAAATCCAGCGATAGATAAACTAAACACAAAGTAATAGGAAGAAGGGACCAAGCTCAAAACAAGAATAAGTTATTCATCCTACATTCCAAGAACAGCCTCTATTCTAACTATTTTCGCTGAGGATGGAAATCAGTACTTGATTATGCAACATATTGATATAAGAATGATGAGTAAAAGTCATATATAACTACAATGTTATAGAAGCCACAAAAGTAGATCCTCAAAGCATCTGTATATTATACACTTCATTTTTTGTATATAATAATGTTATAAGCATATCATTCATATCACTGAAGTGTCACATGGAAGCTAAAGAAAGAAACTGAAAAGGCAAAACTTGTAGAAGCTGAGTTAAAAAAAACATACCTGAAAATAATAATTTGGTCAGGCTTCCTTTTTCCGGAGCTTGTGTAAAAATCTATCAGAAGTTCCCTATGGTTAAGAACTAAGCGTGTCAGTTACAGAAATAAGTAAAATATTAACAGAAGAAATTATTATATTTAATCAAAGGCCTCACCGGATAATGCCATCATCATCAGAACCTGCTGGTTTAAACAAAGAATCTATCATTTCAACCTTAGGACTTTGGGTTCTTACACAAGCTCTGTACCGAGAAATAGAAGGCCATTGACGTGAGCCTACAACCTAGTACAGTAAAGAAATAATGATAAACCACAATGATAAATATAAGATAGAGAATAAGAAAATATCACCATATAGACAGGGGGAAAAACAATTGCATTAGCATAGGCATTGAAGTAATATATCAACAGATAATGTGTCTAATATAGCAAGGCAAATAAGCAATTCAAGCAATTCACCGCAGCAATTGATGGAACATCAGAATGTCCAGGTGAGCCGTGTGATACATCCATGCCTAGTATAAGTGTCGGTGACTCAGAAACAAGGGGGATCTTTGTCATGCGCTCTTGTAGCAATAATGAGTTAATTCCACCAAGCTGTGAAAGTGAAAGTTAAGCAGCAGCAATGGCAGAGAACAAAACTGAACAGTGAAAGCTAAAATTTGACCTACCTTTGCATTGATCTTTAGTAGAACATTAGTAAGGTATTGGTCATTAACTCTTTGAGGTGCAATGCATTGTGTCACAATTCCAAATTCAGCAAGACATTTTCGCTTCCAAGGTCCTGTATTATACACAAATTTTGAACATATGAGCCAACACAGATGTGACAGGCTGAAAAACTATGCTTAATGGAGGGAGGAAAAAAGAGAAAAACCATAAACATCAGAATTTTTGCGCTCAGATAAAAGGCAGAGTAGAAATTTGGGAGCTCCCGGAAGCTTTGACTTTATCTGCTCAAACATATCTTCAACTCTTGCAGGAGCAGGGGCTCTCCGCATAGAAGGATTCTCCTCAAGCACAACAAACGGGTCATCTACTTGCTATAAATTAAGCAACACAGAAATTTCAGTAGGGTCAAAGAAAAGTATTCATTTAAACAATATGATCATAGAAATGAGCACATACAATTCCTTTCATCTTCCCACATTTGATCAGATCACGCACAAGATTTCTCATATCACAACGAGCAGAGAAATTCACAACAGCCCACTTGTCTACACAAGTGGCCTCAAAAAGTTTCTGCAAAACAGCTACTTCTAGTTTAAAAAAAAGAAAAAGAAAAAAAAAAGAACTTCAACAAAAGATTGTGATAAAAGAAAACCTTGTTATTGAAATTCCACCTCCCGTTCCTGGGCATGAAGTCTTCCCCATTCCCAACTTTTAACTGTAACAAAAGAACAAAGTTATTCCGCTAAGGGACTGGGGAAGTACTGCAAAATAACAACTTATTGTTGAAATCAATAAGCATCTTCAAAAATAATGCATAGATAAAGGATGTAAGCAAACCTTAGGCGCTTGTAGCACACGGCCATCAACCTGTGTAAACTGTGCGCTGATAGAGACACCACATGCTTGAAGCATGGGATCAGCATCATAGTTGTTGTACTTCAGTGCCTACAACATAACTGGATGTTTAATGAAAGTTCATAATTGATATGTATGTTCAGACATTATAACAGGAACTTACATTGCTCAAAACTGACATTCTCTCTTGAGGTTTTTGCCTCGACTTTTCAACAAGCGAAGATCTCTGGAGAGTGGATAATGCCTTTGTATATCTTTGCAGAGACACCAGGGTGCATAGCTTTGCAGGGAAGAAAATCCAAGTTGAATTTAGTAGGCATAATGTATACAATAAGATAACAACTGAGATACTCGAACGTGTACACATTAGTTCATAATACCTCCAATGGGAGGTAAGTAGGCTTCTTCGGTTTTCCAACATTGATGCAAGGAAGATCACCGGAATACCTCAACTCTATATTTCTGTGTTTGACAAAATAGTCATAAACAGTAATTTCTGTCGTGTGAGCGTCACAATCTCCATTGGCATCTTTGGCAGTTCTTTGTTTCAGAGTAAACCTGTGCAAATAATAAATCATGAGATAAGGGAAGCACTAGCAAACATAGATAATAAAACAGCATGATTATCATTAATTAATTGGTATAGTGAGCACAAAACAAAAAGGATGGGAAACATAGAAAAACTGGAAAATTGACCACGACATATAAAAGAATTACCAATTGAACGCAGAAATTTTCCATGTTTGGAACAGAAAGACTCAAAATATACTATAAACTCAAAGTAATAGCCAGCGACAAGGCAAATCGATTTGTATAGTGAGCAGAAACGAAAAGGATCCGAACTGTAAAAAGCTGCAAACATAACTGCAAAAGTGACCATAACATATAAAAGAACTACCAACTAAACACAGAAATTTTCAGTGTTTGGGGAAGAAAATCTCAGATAATACTACAGCTTCAAAGTGACAGTCAGCCACAGAAATAGGATTACATCTTATTTGCAACTTAAGGGCGATTTGCTTTGCTGCAACAATTGACAATGATGACATGAGTTGCATGCATAATGAATTGAGACATCACATAAGAAAAAAGTAAATTGGTTGCTTGCAGATAAAGATACTACAATCCAAGCTCTGCTATTTGCTAGCTATTGCTAAGGAATAGAAAATGTGAAAGGTGGTAATTCATACACAAGAGTTACTATCCAAACAAGCTGAGTAACACCATTTAGCTTCCTGACACAAGTTACATGGAGTAATGCGACTTGTTTTACTGCGACACAAGGTAACTTGGCAAATAAGAGCTTCTTGAGTTGCAGAAAGGTGAGCAAGATTGCAAGAACAAAGCCAGATACAGCAACATCAATGAGAACATCTTGAGTTACAGAAATCCACTTGATGCTTGCATTGTGCCAATTGATTCACAGTTTGGATATAAAAGCATGACGTGTTGTGTTTGTGAAGAGGAAGGAAAAACTTACATTTGCTGGTTGCAAGGTAATTCACTTAAACCAACTATTTTATATTCCATGTTTGTAGGACTTGCCTTTATCCTCAAATTTTTAAGCATACGCTTCGCCTGTTAACATACAAGACAACGAATAATGCATATCAGAGAGCTAAAGAGAAGCAGTCATATAGGAAAAAAGAGAATCATAAACTCTTGGATCGATTTGAACTTACCTTTGCCCAGTCAATTGAAAATGGGTCCCTTACTTTCTGATTTTCAATAATAAAATCAACAAGAGGCCCTGGTTTAACTATCATGGTCGTTGAGACATCTGCAGACAAGAAGCGTGGCATTAGGCAACATAAATGAAACAAAAAAGAACTTACTAAGATACCCAACCCACCAAAATACAATGGCCTGAAACACTCTGCAGTGACAAAGAAATTACCTATGTTCAATGACAGGCCACCTTGGGAGGTTCGGAAGCTAGAGTGGAACCCTCTACAACCTAAGACGCCCCCACCTATATCAGTAAAGTTTGAAGGGTTGTTCTGGAAAAAGGATTGACGGACAAGCAAGCAACCCCTACAAGAAGTAATGCCTTCAGAAAAAGAAACTCAAAACCACCTGTATATCACAGAAAAAGTGAATTACTGATAGAATATCACAAGCAAAAAAACATACTGCTTTGCTGCATGCTGTCTTAAGATGATATCAAGCACTCGCAGTGCTTCCTGAGAGTTTTCAGTGTCATGGCCTTTTAAAGCCATTGCAATTGATTGCATTGGAATCTTTGCAGCATAATTCAGCTCAACTTTAAAGGACTTTGTCTGGTAGGGACGCCGCAAACGCTTACGGTCATTCTCCCCTGGGCTGTCATTTCCACCTGGGCTTCCATTGGCAGCAGTTCTAAAACGAAAAGGAAGGTAGAGAAGAAACAGAATATCAGCGCCCAGAATACGGATCAAGTATAGCAACTATGAACGAATGCCGCAAACAAAGCATTAAAGCACCTATTCGATGATGCATCCTCCAAAACAACAAGGAACTCATTCTTCACTTGTGGTAGGGAACCTATTGTAAACAAACTCTTTTCCCCATCATAAGCAAACTCCTTGTTACCAAGCTCACTATCGTAGGTTTGGTGTAATTTGTCAATAACTTTTCGGCCAACCCCCTTACCATCCACAGGCCGATCATCTTCATACTTCAAGTTTACCTGCATATATCGGATAAAAGCAGTCAATATCATATCAAGTAGGTAGGCTCAGAAAGGAGACAAGTTTGTACAGATAAATAGAAGTGCAAAACAGGGGCATACACTGTAGTGGTAAAAGTAATCATCAACATTCCGAACAGAAACTTTGAAATGATTTGTAACAAGTTGTATAGGGTGGCCTCGCTTAGCCAAGCCGCGTCTGGGCATTGGAATACGCTTTGGAGTTGATGGTTTCTTAGGTGGCGAGCATCTTTCCGAATCAGCTTTGATTGGGACCACCCCAGGTGGCACTGGTGGCGGAGGCGGCAAACCCTCCGTCCCATCTTCGGTTGGAGAATTCATTTTCAATTACTGACCTGCCAAATAAGAAAGGCCTTAAAACTATCGAATTACATTTGGACTTTGTGGCACTCATGGCTAAATCAAAGCATAGAAGAGAGCAAATAAATGTCCAGTGAAGATGCATAGTAAGAGGAGAGTCGGAGGGCAGGCCATGTCTCTTAGAGCATTAATGAAAGGGAGGCGCTACAGGCACACCCTTAGGCACACCATCAACCACACTCCCCTCCTGCTACAGTGCAGCGGCCCCACATGTGATTTTTCTTTAAAAAAATCACATGTGGGGCCACTGCAATGTTGCAAGAGGGGGAGTGTGGTTGATGGTGTGCCTAACGGTGTGCCTCTATCATTTTTCTTAATGAAAACATATCGCACGAATGCTGGCAGCAAAATGTACATAGTTTACATATGGTTCACGATATGAATATTCAAGTTGGCAACTAATATGAAAGACTGATTTACTAGAAACATAACATAATTAAGATTGAAATTTTTTAAAATTCAAAATACTTTTCAGGACTATATTATACAAACCAAGACGCACCAAAAGATCTGAACCAAAAACAAAGACAAACCACATGAATAAATTGCAAATGCAATGGAATTCATCATTTGGTTATATAACTGACCAAATAATAATAAATTAATAATAATCACGTTTTCCACCAGAACAATCAGCACACCTCATGCAGGATTTATCAAAAGTTTTGAAGGAAAACAAACTCTATAGAAATCAAATGAATCAATATCCATGAACTTGCTCTGATGATACTAACTGATTAACAACAAAATCATCACATTACCCATATGATCTAACTTAAATCTCAACAAAACCCTAAATACTCCATAATCACTCGGAAAAAAGCGAAGAAAACGCAAAGAAAAAAAAAGGAAGAGAACAAAAAAAAAAAAAACAATGCACGTCCTGAAACTAAAACCCTAGACGAAAAACTGAACAAAAATAACCGAAGATTCGAACCTTTTCGGCTCGCAACCCTAGAATCTCTCTCGGATGGAAACAAGAAGAGGTCCCCAAAAAACCCCCCCGAAAATTTTCATCGGCGTCAAAATTTATTATGCTCTGATGATATCTCCACCGTACGTTTGGATATAACTCGATCGTACGGTGTAGAACAATTTCGCGTAGGGTTTTTATGCGGGGCGCACGTCGCTCCCGTCACGTGTCAGGCACGCCGAAGCTTCTGTTTAATAACGGAAGTAGGCTGGTCCCAAATCGCACGGTCAGGATTCGATGCGCCCCATCTAGTGACGTGGGGGGGGCGTTTTCGTCTTTTCCACGGGAGAGAGCACGAGGGGGGTGTGCAACTTTGGGTGGACGAAAATGCCCTTATCGGATACCGTCTTGCTCGGAGCTTAGGCTCTGTTTGGCAAAACTAGCTGAAAGCTACGAGATTATAGCTGAAAGCTGTTAAGCTAGCTGAAAGCTGTGAAATTATAGCTGAAAGCTTATAGCTGTGTAGCTAGCTGATTAAAGTAGAGCTGTTTGGCAAAAGTAGCTGTATAACTAGCTTAAATTTATAAATGACTAAAAAGGACATGCAATATTATTGATATAAAATTAGAATTACTCAACACTCATTTATTTATTTATTTACTAGTTAGATTGCACATGCAATG
Source organism: Asparagus officinalis (assembly GCF_001876935.1). Lineage (NCBI taxonomy): Eukaryota > Viridiplantae > Streptophyta > Magnoliopsida > Asparagales > Asparagaceae > Asparagus > Asparagus officinalis. The sequence goes on along the minus strand of NC_033798.1, from coordinate 408,773 downwards.
CACGTGATAAAAACAATAACCATCATCACATAATAAGGGAAAACATTATGAAAAATACACAAATATTGAGAGGTCAATTGAAAGAAAACAGTAAATACGACATCTAATACTGTAGGCAATTATCACATTGACTCCCATAATAAGCGAGCAATGTTATCACGAACTTCCCTCATTTCAGAAGTTGTCCCTCTTGAAGAATTACTATTCTCATCAGGATCCTCGAGTTCATCTTGAGTTTCATCTTCGGGTACATAATTTGGTTGTTGTTCTAACACTGTAAACAACGGATCATCGACTGAGTTAATGCGAATATAATTATGCAATGCAAATGCGGCCATAACAATATCAATTTGGGTCTTCACACTATACTGTGGCATTTGGTGAAGAATCTTCCATCTTTTCTTCAAGACTCCAAATGATCTCTCAATACAACTACGAAGAGATGAATGCGCACGATTAAAAGTTTCTTTAGCATTGGTTGGCGCCTCTCTTTGAAACTGCGATTGATGGTACCTTATTTTGGGATACGGTACTAAATATCCCAGTCTATCCGGATATCCTTTATCAACCAAATAATATCGACCTATATTAAAATTTAAGAAAAGTGAGATTAAATAAAGAAAATATTATGACTATAATATATCGAAGTAAATAAATTTAATCAAAAAACAAAAACAAACCTTGTCGAGGATAAGGAAAATTCATTGTTGGCGTGTTAATCGCATGAAGAAAAACACGTGTATCATGTGCTGATCCTTCCCACCCAACAGACAAAAATGTAAAACACATATCAAAGTCACACACAGCCATGACATTGAAAGTGGGGATGTCTTTTCTCCCTCTATAACGCAATTGATCAGCCTCGGGAATACATGCTGCCACATGAGTACCATCAATGCATCCAATACAATCCTATAATTTAAACTTCATCATTATAATAATGGTACGTATCAAAATTTACAAATTAAGTATCAATTACAATAATGTTTACCTTAAAATAAGGCATGTATCTTGTATCATTGGCGATTTGAGGTGGTATGAATTGAAAGTTTCGATCCTTTGGTTGTATAACATCCCGTGCAAGACCCATATAACCTTTATTTCTACCACAAATCGCTTCTAAAACTTGGGTAATGGTTCTACTAATAGTCTCACCAGAACGTTGAAATCGCTCACAAACATCTCTATTAGAGAGACCCAATGCAATAGTATAAACAAATATACCCACTTTTTCAACCACTGTCATGTTCCTACTAGGTGTTAATCCATATTTGGATTGTAACTCTTCACATAGTAGCAAAAATACTCTTGATTCCATTCTAAAGGCATTCACACATCGAATAGGATGTCCATTTAGAATTTCTCTCATCCAATCTTCCCCTCTTTGATGTGAAGTCATGCATGGTTCTTTGTAAATGTATTTGTAGTAATATGTAGCTATAGCACTTGTTGTACATGCAGTTATAAGCCAAAATATTCTCTGCTTTTTCTTCCTCCTTTTCTTCATATCCATAATACACCTAAACAATGATTAGTTTAAAAAAATGAAGATAAGTCTAAACAAGGTAAAATGCAAATTAAACACAACCACAAAGTTTAACAGTCCATACAACCATAAGATTAAGAATTCATGCAACCAAATTAAACACAACTTCAACACTTAATAAAACACAAACAACGGCTGAAATATCTAAAATTACCACACCTAATTAAACAAATAAATAATAGTTCAAACGTTTACTTGTCCTTCATATCATACATAAACTTTAACCAAGCCAACCTAGAAGCATCATCCTCCATAGCAAAGAAAAAATCCCTTCTCATAGCATCCTCAAGCAAATAAACAGTATAACACCACAAAGCACTACCCTTTTCCAAACCATCCATATTGTTAAGAACATTCATCACCATTACAACACAATTCACTGGTGTTTGAGTATTTGTCACGCTACCAGGAGCACTACAATCTGACTCAAGTGCTTGGGCTGCATGACCACAAAATGCAACCATGTTTTCAAGATGATGGTTCATCATTGCTGATCCTGTAGATTGTCTCCTTTTACGCTTCATTGGCACAGAATTCACTGTTTTTGTGGCAGTTTTTTGTGGTTCTTTAGAAGTCCTCCTATCACTAGTTGGTACTTGGGTAACACCTTGGCTTTGGTTAGGTTGTTGATTATCAGCATTAAGCACTTCATTTGAAAACTCATGCCAAAAAGTACCCTCACTTCTTTCTAGGTTTTCCAAGCGAGATGAGTATTGACTATATTCTGAGTAAACATGATCTTGAGAATCCTCATACTCACCAAGTACTCTCTCTTCACTATTGGTTCCCTCTTCTTCAACACCTGCTTGAACCCTCTCAACATTTCCAGATTGTACATCATTCACAACCACACTTGAAGGATTCATGCCGGGAGTAACGCATTCTAACCCGTTAGCTACTACATCTGAGTATAGCTGATCCTATAGCTCTTCAATGGCACGTGGTACCCCTTTGTTACGAAATTTTTTAGCTTAAGGTTTCTTCTACACAATATCATAAACTATTAAATCAAACAAATTATTATTTTTTCTTTAATTTACCAATTATGACTATGTGAGAAAACAACTAACCTTGATTTTTATCTCCCACCACTCATTGGAACAATCAAGCTTTCCAGTTATGCAATCCCAACCTAGGCCAGTTTCAGATTGCTTCAAACCTTTCCAAATTCTCCAATCTCTCTTCATTTGATCATACTTGTTTTTTAAACTTTTATAATTGTTAACTTTCCGATTAGTTCTTGCCTCAAAGTCTTTGGCAATGTCTCTCCATTTGAAGAGTTGATTGCGGCCATTCTTAGCAACGAATGCCAAACATAGCTCCAATAATACAATCATGAAATCATTTGTCCAGTTAAATGTCTTTCCCTCCGCATCATCAGTACCTTTGTTTTTCTGATTGTCCACATTATCATTACTTGATTCCATCTATAATATAGAAAAAACACACATGAATATAAAACACATGAGTGGAGATGAATTCTGTATTAGCGAACAATGACATAAGACAATCAAAGCTAGCATATTAGCATAATACAAATATTATTACTTTACTGTCTAATTATCTGTATCTGCTGGTTAAAATCAATCAAGGAAATGACTTAAAATTAGGATGATGTTCATATTGCCATGCAAGAGAACACTCGTGCAAAACCTACTTGAATAATGTACTTCATTTGCAAATAGTAATGGATGATTCTGTTCTTCTAGTTATACGAATATACGATGCATACCTGTCTAATTTGTTCAGGATTTCCACTAGAATTAAGTACTGGTTCTAGAATTGCGAAAAGTAGAGGCTAGAATGATCTCCTTTTTCTAGATAATGTTATATCATCTAATTCACTAAAGCTGAAACTAATTATGTGAATTCGATGGTGTATGTAAGACAAATAAATTGATTGCATGATTTTCAATGTGCTAGTTGCACTTCTAAGAAATTAGATGATATAAGATTATTCATTGCTTATATAATTGAGCATACGAGGCATGCTAGATGTCTGATATAATGGTACTTTGATAGAATATAGGCTCACATCATACTTAATTTGAAATGAAGTTTCAGGATTTGAAAAAGTTTGATGGTAAACTTGCACAGAGAGCATCCATCATAATGTCCTATCGTCATCCTGAAGTAGTAGACAATGATGAAAACGCATAAATTACGACCACACTACAATATACTGGTTGATGCCTTATGCGTGTACCTGTTTGGACAATTTATCCTCTAATCTACTTTTCGTATCCTAATATATAATCCAAGTCTTATGACAAATTCCAACCATAAATAGGTCTAACACCAGATTTTAAGCATTTTCAGGTCTAACTATGAAGTAAACCTGTAATCTAGAAATTCCTACAAACTGAACATTCATACCGCAGTACTATCACATGGTCCAACTCAAAGAATCATTCTACCATAAAGCAGTCAGATTGCTACAAGTGTACTTGAAAAGGATTTTACCAATCTTTTTGCATTAGAAATTTGTCATATCTATAAACATACAAAATCACTCCCAGAGGTTCGGCATAAAACAAGTTAATATGGGTATGCAACAAAGAAGGAGCAAATTCATAGGAATCATACTTCATTGCAAAAAATGTACATGTCTTGGATCAAAAAATTTGATCCAACAACAATAAATAAATATGTACACAGATGAAATACACCAAACTTCAAAAGAAGATTTAAAAACACTCAGAAGCCATAAACAGACTTGTAGAACCCTAACTTGAAGAAAATTAAAGTACCAACCAAATCCAAATCGCATGCCATCATCGCCACAACAATCAAACATCAAAGGAACAGAACCCTAACCTAATGAACAAAACAAAATTGTTAATTAGTATTTCCTGGGAATTGGCTAATGATAGACATGGCTAGATCTAGAAACAACGATAATACAGAAAATTTAAGTACCAACCAAATCCAAATCGCATGCCATCATCGCCACAACAATCAAACATCAAAGGAACAGAACCCTAACCTAATGAACAAAACAAAATTGAAAAATAGATCGAGAAGGAAACTCACAATCAGTAAATTAGTTGAATTTGAGCAGGGAGCAAGAATCCAAACCCTTCTTCTCCTAGGCGGATCAAAGAGCGAAATAGAGAAGAAGAATCAACGGCAGAAGGGTTTTCACGCTGGAAAAGAAAGAGGTTTTTTTTTTGGGTTCGGTTGGCCTATTTAAAGGGGCAAAAACGGAGAATTATAATTGACAGCTTCTTCCCAATCTCAAACGCTACTTGAGATAGCTTTTCAAAAGCTACTTGCAAAAGCCACAATCTCCAAAATAATCTCCTCTTATTTTTTGTCACCAAACAGCTCTACTAGCTTATTGATCAACTCAATAAGCCACAAGCTCTTAGATAAGCCACTTTTTTTGGTTGCCAAACAGGGCCTTAAATTGCCCGGTTAAAAAAAAAGCTTAACAACAACAAAGTTACTACCTTTGCAAGTAATAATGGGGTCTGCGGGGGGGTAATTAGGGTACTTCCCATCCGAACACTTTTCCCGCCAAAAAACAAAAGCCTCGTGTTTTGCTGTTTCCACCAGCCTTATGCTATTTATTTATTTATTTCCCCCCTCCCCATTTTAGTTTTTTTTATAAGGACAATGCTTCGGTGCTCTCAAATTATTTTTGAAAAATATTAAGTCGGTAAAAAAGGAAAATGAGCTGAAAACTAAAGAGGTCATTCTTGTCTTTTTATATTCCTATTTACGATTTTGGGCTATTTTCATGGGATCGAATTAGGTAAATATGCCATCGGTGCTCCTAATTCGTATACATATATTGAAAGTTTATTCCCCTTTCGTAAACATTTCTTTCTTGAAAGGAAAATGTATATTACAATACTAGTTATCAAACGCGCCATGCACTTGATTAAGTTAATTTTCTTATGGGATAAAAATATGATTTTTTTTTTAAGAAAGAGAGAATAAAATAAATGATCTATAAGAAATTGAAAGATAGACAAGTGGGATTCCGAAGACGGCCAGGCTAGCGGATCAAGATGAGACAATATAAAAAAAAAATATTATTATTAGTTATTAAATAGTAGAGTTCTTAGAATTTGCCAAATAACAGAAGCATGCAATTAGATTTATACTTCATTAGTATAATATTGATTGACTGATTGTTTGACATTTCTTGTAACTTGATAATCCTTGAATTTATTGTTCTACCAAAAATATAACTTTAGCAAATAAAGATACCAAGAGAGGAAATTAGCTCACTGCAAATGTGTTTTGATCATCTCATTCTCTGTGGTTGCTTTTGACTCAGCAGTGATTATACAATGGAAAGAATACAATTAACCTGCAAATGCCTTTTTTCCCCTGAATGTAACCATAGCATCTCCATGAAATCTTTTCTGAACAATTTTTCACTTCAGCCCCATTCCAATTTTTTATTATTGAAATCGACCCTTTTTTTTTATTACCAAAACCGACCCGATTTCATGATTAGCAGCTTAATCACCTTCCTAATTAGTCGGGGTTACCAACCCCGACTATTTAGGACATTAATTTTTAGGATTTAAGGCTTCTAATTAAGGTTTAACACCCTCCTAAATAGTCAGGTTGCTAACCCCGACTAATTAGGAAGGTGATTAAGCTACTAATCAAGAAATCGGGTCGGTTTTGGTAAATAAAAAAAAGGATCGATTTTAATAATAAAAAAATTAAATGGGGCTGAAGTGAAAAATTGTTCAATCTTTTCTACATTAATTTCAAAAATTAAACAGGGAGAAAACTCTTGCTCAGTTGAAAAAAGTGCTCGAGACTCCTCCTTGAGGAGGATTTATCTACCGTTACCATCTGCTTGAATTTTACATTCCCGCAACAAATCAGGAGCAAACAACAGTTTTTTTTTTTTTTTTTTGAGGTTCCTCTTGGTAAAATAAAGGCCAAAATAATATAAACGAGATAACAGGATTTCCATTGCTCGCTGTTAACGGCCATCTGGATTATTCCTCACTCTCTGGAAATATCAACCTCAGGTCCTCATTATCTCTGTAAACTTGAACTAAAGCTGCAGCTTTATATGCAAAGAAACCAAGCATTGCAGGAACAATCTGCCAAACGAAACATATATTCAAGATACATACTTTTGAGCATAATTATATTAAATATGATAAACGAGATGGGGGAAAAAGGCAAATATTGTTTCTGCTCATGCAATGCTTTGGGACTAGCAATATACTTGTATTCGCGCAATGCTTCTGAACTAGCAATATATCAGTCTCTTTATAAAACTCTTGACATCTTCGTGCACTTCCCTACCCATATGTACTTATTTGTTAAAAGTTTAAAGAAATCATTGTCAGAAGATATATCATGTTAAGGACACAATATTTTACAGACTCCGGTTGCCACATGTATGATGAAAATCATTTTAGTTGTTCTATGTTCATTTCGATGTTTTTAGGATAGCTAATTTGTTCATTGTTTCATGAAGGGTAGCTAAATGGTCACTATTAAAATGAATAAGAGAAGGTTGGTTGAGAGAAATGTCTTCGTCAAGAAGGTATAATCAATTAAATCATAAAATATAACAGTTGAAGAAAAAAAACACAAAGCCATTTAAAAAAAAGATGACAATATTACGAGCAAAACTTTTTAAAATCCACTCAATCACCTGAAATTCAAAGTTGTTGAGGATATGTTGCGATAAAATACAAATGCCATATAATGCCGCAGGTATCACTAGCCTTGGTGATGATAATGCCATTGTGCTACCCCGAAATATTTTCTCCAGTGTATTCTCCAGGTCCTCGCTTCTTATCCCAATTCTATGTGAATTGGAACATAATCACACAAAAGTAAAATGAATAGAAGATGAAAAAGAGTCAGATGATGACTTACTTCTTCACTTTCTTTTGTAAAAAAATCTTAGGTATTGCTTCCCTGGAGAGATTGTCCGCGTGATAATACAGAAGCTGAAGGTACAAACAACTGTTCTACAAGGAAATAACAGCTGTCAGGTAAGTTTTAAAGCAACTTATCTACTAATAGCCACTGGAGTAGCAGGAACAGAGCCACAAAATATCGCGTCATGTAGTAGTTCTTTACAGAACAAACCAAGAGAAGTACTACCGAAGCCAAGAACAAGAAATCTCCTAGACAGAAAGAAAATTATAAACTGCAAGTTTATCTTTTGCACTGACTACAGCTTATACTTCTTTAAAAAAAACCTGACAATAAGCATGAGCTGAATGTACTGCAATCTTGTGTCTAGTTATCTTTGTTAAGGAAAGAATTATCATGTTATTCATTGATCATTGAAGCAGGTAATGGCCCTTTATATGTACAAATTGCGTAGGATGTCTATAGAAAGTCCTACGAAAGGAAGACTCTAATAAGAAAGGGAAAACAATAATATAGGAAAGTCCTACAAAAGGAAACATAATATTAACAAACCTTAATATATTTGCCTTTTGTTCTATAGAATTATGGCTTAAGGTTCTCCATTATCTCCAAAAAGAATAAAAGGAGAGGAGAGGGGGGGGGGGGCATACTGCAACAAGACATAGATGCTTCCAGAGTATCTAGGTCGGGTAATAACAGTGTTCATAATTATTGCATACTTAATTGCTACTGATGGTAATGTATAAATCGGATACTTAATAGCTATGTCATGATCATTCATGCTATTTTGTATTGGCGTCACAGAATCAGAGAAAACAATAATGCCCTGACTCACCTGAACAAAACTCCAGCAGCATAACTGACAGCAGCCTGTTAGATTTACAAATCAAGTAATCAGAAAACTAGATAATCACAAGCTGAAAGAAAACCATATATCTCCATGACATTTACTTCATCAGAAATATAGTACTTGGCCTAAAAATTATAAATTACATTCTTAAATTAATGTTTTATATTTAGATTACCTTCTCCGTCATTTGACGATAACGAAATGTGTTGATGATAGTTATCAATTTAATATTACTTAATGTAGCAAGTCAAATGGACAACCTCCATGCTAAACACTATTAAACAGTATGCACAGCAACCAGTTCCAATGCCAATTGTCAAAAACAGCAACTCCCTCTTAATCTGAAAGGGTAAAATGAAAACCGTCAGATCACCAAATAACAGTTATTTTTCACAAAATATCATTTGAGGCTTTATGCATACTGGATTAACCACCAAAATACATACAAACGAATCTGAAGCCTGCCTTAAAAAGTTATAATCTGAATCCAACAAGAATAGGAAAGAAAAGAACATACAGCATCATATCTGAGAAAGTTTAGCTTCTTCCTTTTCTCGCTGTCATTCTGCCAATCCTGCAATCAAACATGGTATCAAATACCCCAAATGTCGAAAATTCTGAGAAAAGGTATCTCTCCAAAATTTTAGCAACAGATGTTGATCTCATGTTGATACTCTTTGGAAATGTAACCAGTTAAAGACAGACCTTAGCGGTCAATTTCTTATTGACTGGAGCAATAACACTGTCACCAGAAACCCACTCATTAGTTTTTGTAAGCTTTAAAAATCCACCATCAGTGCTTTCTTTGTCTGCCATCTACACAAACAAGAAGCATAGTGATTATTCATAACATACTTTATGTTAGTTTGGAGAAATTATGGGCACTAATCTGATCAAAATTTATGAACAATTACCTCGTCCAGCTGTTGAAGGTTTTCATGCAAAGTGTTCGTCTCCATATCAGCAAATTTTGACATATCCCTAATCCATAGCATGTCGGAAACCTTTGATATGAAATCACCATTTGTTCGTCTCTCCTCTAAAAATGTTTTTCTTATCTCATTGTCCATGACGTCACTTCCTTTGGGGAACAAAAGTTTTCGATTAACCATCCAATAAGGATACATATAAGAGGGAGTTATAATGTTCTATAGCTTGTTAACAATTCAATGGAGACTTTATAATGTTCTATAGCTTGCTAACAATTATTCAAATTACTAAAACTGTCAACTTGTGTCAACAGCTTTTGGTAACTGGATCGCAAAAACTAAGTTACACTTTCCTCACAGAATAGTGGCAGTCTCTTGTTGATTTCTTCTATTAGATAGTAAATAACATCACACATCAGGATTGAGTGCACATTACAACACCTTGATTAAAGAAGCCATGCAGCTTTTGTTCCCCTTCTAATTTTTCCTCTTATTTCCTTATATTGTGCTTCTCCTTTCTTCCCCTATTCCTCTTCATACACACACACACACATATATGTATATGTATATTTATATGTATACACACACACACACACACACACACATATATATATATATATATAGAGAGAGAGAGAGAGAGAAAAATGGGTATACTTGGTACCAAGGATCCTTGAGCCTAATTTTCAGACCCGGCCCAATTCGCTTAAGTGATCGAATCGTCAGGACCCCAACTGCCTAGCTATAAAAGGGTGATTAGGGCACAGCTTGTAAACTATTCAGAACATAGTGTTTGAAGCACAGAGAAGAGAAAAGATGATATCTTTGAGGGAGGCTCCGGTAACAGGTTAGGAGTTTGCTTTTTTCTTTTTCTTTTTGTTGTGTTTTCTCATGGAGATTAATCCACTATTTATAAGCTGAAATCTCATCATCTCCACCTCCCTCAAACTGCCTCTGAGAGATTCTCTCAACAAACCCCATATCCCATGTTTCTCTCCATTTGAGAAGCGTTGATTTGGTCACACAAGACCAAGTCAGATTAACATCTCCCACTTGACCAAATCAACCAAGTGACATGCCTCCCACTATCCGTGAGATCGGATGTTTCTACTTACCATTACTCCCACTATCCGTAGAAAGTAACTCTTATTTCATTATTCATGAAATTTTACTTGAACTTATTTATTACTAAGTCCCATCAAACTTACATGTTTAATAAAAGATTTTGATGATATTCCTTTTGTCAAAGAATCAGCAATCATATCTGTAGTAGGGATATAAGTCACTTTGACTTCTTCTTTTTCTACAATATATCGAATATAGTGATACTGGATCTCAATATGTTTTCCTTTGGAGCTATTCGTACCACTATTGATTAAGCTAATTGTTGATTATCACAATAAATATCAATAGGTCCTTCCAACAAATTGAGATCAAGATCAATCAAAAACCGTCTTATCCAGACAGCATGTGTAGTTGTCATACTACAAGCTATGTATTCAGCTTCTTGCGTATATCTAGCAACACACCATTGTTTCTTGCTACTCCAAGAAACAGCTCCTCCTCCAAAAATGAATAAGTGTCCCGAAGTGGACTTTCCATCATCTTTATCACCTCCGAAATCAGCATCAGAATAACCGAGGAGTTCAAGCGATTCAGCTTGATAAACTAACCTATGAGTCAATGTACCTCTGATATACTTCATAATCCTTTTAACAGCTTCCCAATGTGCTGGTCCTGGATTACTTTGATATCGACTGACTAGACTCACAACATAAGCTATATCAGGTCTGGTGCACAACATTGCATACATCAAGCTTCCAATTGCTTGAGCATAAGGAACATCTAATGACTTCTGCCCCTCTCCAGGGCTTTGTTCTTTACATAATCTCTTTTCCATAACTAACGGAGTTGGTGCCGGATTGGAATTTTTCATTCCAAACCTTTTAAGAACTGATCTTAAATATTTTTCTTGGTTTAAACTTAGCATTCTAGACTTTCTATCTCGAATTATTTGAATTCCAAGAATATATGATGCATCTCTCATGTCTTTCATCTCAAACTTTTCGCTGAGATTTGCCTTGGTTTTATTTAACATTTCTATGTTATTTCCAGCGAGTAATATATCATCCACATATAAGGATAATATAGTAAACTTGCTCTCACTTTTCAAGACATATACACAATTATCTAATTTATTTTGAATAAAACCAAGTTTAGTAACTGCATCATGAAATTTGAGATACCATTGTCTAGAAGACTGTTTTAAACCATATAGAGATTTCATTAATTTGTAAACGTTATGTTCCTGTTTTTTCACCTGAAAACCTTCAAGTTGTTGCATATATATTGCTTCCTTCAACTCTCCGTTAAGGAATACAGTTTTAACATCCATTTGGAATAACTCCAAATTAAAATATGCAACAATAGCCAAAATAATTCTAATGGATGCAAATTTAGCTACAGGAGAATACGTCTCCTGAAAATCTATTCCTGTCTTCTGGTTATAACCTTTGGCAACTAACCGTACTTTGAATTTATCAATAGATCCATCAACACGATATTTCTTTTTGAGCACCCATTTGCATCCTATGACTTTTCTATTTTCTGATAGATCACATAACTCCAATACCTTATTCTTTTCTATGGAATAGATTCTAACCATGAAGCTGATTCATGCGATTTCATCGCATCAGAAAAGGTTAAGGGATCTTGTTATTCTATATTTGTATCTACCGAGAAACATGATGACTCACATGAATACAAATAGTAATCATCCATCCATGAAGGTTATGTTCTTGGCCTTTTGTTGCCTACAACCGGTTGATTAGGCACATTATTTTCCATAGGTATTTTATCATTTTTAAGGTTAGGTTCATTCACAATATCAGGGTCATTAGTGGGAACAACACTGTAATAATCATCATCTATTACAGACTTACAGTTAGATGTTCTGTTTCCTCTCGAACTTGTTCCTCTTCCTCTAGATTCTCTAGAAATGTAGCATCTCTGCTTTCAATGATTCCTTTTTTTTATTGTAGAACTTATAACCTTTTGACTTTTCTGAATATCCTATGAATCTACACTTTATTGTTTTAAAATCCAACTTATCTCTAAGTTGACATAAAATGAGAACATGGGCTATAGATCCCCACTTCCTGAGATGACTCAAATTAGGTTTTCTCTCATTCCATAATTCATAAGGTGTAGATACTACTGATTTGATGGGAATTCTATTTAAAATATAATTTGCAGTTAACAATGCTTCCCCCCAAAAGTTTTTAGAGAGACCAGAATGAGACACCATGCATCTAACTACATTAAGTAATGTACCATTTTTTCTTTCAGCAACACCATTCTGTTGTGACGTATACGGCATTGTTGTATGCCTTTTAATTCCATGTTGAATACAATAACTCTCAAATTCTTTAGAGTTATATTCCCCACCTCTATCAGTTCTCAAAATTTTAATTTTCAATCCAAGTTGGTTTTCTATTTCTGTCTTATATCTCTTAAAGCAGTCAAAAGCTTCTAATTTTCTAGATATAAGATAGACGTGTGCAAACTTGGAATAATCATCTATAAAAATAATGAAATATTCTTTATTACTATGAGTTTTGATACTTAGGGGACCACAAATATCCGAGTGTATTAATCCTAAAAGTTCATTGGCTCTCTGTCCGCCAATAAAAGATTTTCTAGCTATTTTACCAGTTAAACAATGTTCACATGGTGACAATTGAACATTAGGTAGTGCAGGAAGCAAGTTCATTCTGATAATTTCTTTCATTTTTGAAATACTAGCATGTCCTAATCTAGAATGTCACAATTCAGACTCAGAAATAAAACAGGACAAGTAGTTCAAATTCGAAATTTCATTATCATAATTATTATAAACTACTGGAAGAATGCATAATTCATGCTCGGGCACATATTTTCCCATAGCATACACTTGAATTATTATAAACTACTGGAAGAATGCATAATTCATGCTCGGGCACATATTTTCCCATAGCATACACTTTATTATTCTTGCCTATAGAAACCCTGTTATTATAGAACCTAACTTCCAGTCCTTTCTTCATCAAGCTAGGAACAGAGATCAGATTACGCCGAATTCCTGCCGCATAGAACACATCTTTGAGGACAAGAATATTGTCCCCAAGATCCAATCTATATGAACCAATACCTTCTACATCGAGATAGGTATTATTTTCCATATAGATTCTCTGTTCTCCTTTCTTAAGCTCGGTGAATTCTATGACTCCTTTCTTGTCCTTTACGATATGCCTAGTTGCACCGGAATCGATTCACCAACCACTGATATCCGTCATCACAGCATTATATTCTGTCACACCGACGAATTCTCTTTTGTTAGTACCCATTGTTCTGGATGCTTATAGCCTCCCTTATTCTCCTGTCTTTCACCTTGTGGGCAATTAGGCTTGAAATGTCCGAACTTTTCACAATTGTAGCAGGCTCCACATGGTACTTTCTTTCTCTTGAATTGTTGTGACTTCGGTCCTCGCGGTTGTGGTTTACTAAAACCAGGGTTTTTATAGCTTCCAGTATTATGTTTCTGGCGGACATAATTCAGCTCCTGCTGTACCATATTCAGTTCTGGTTCCTTCCTACTGACTATTAAGTCATGTTCTATCGCTAGGTGCATAGGAAGATCAATAACAGACTTAATGACATGATTCATTCTTAACGTGGTGACAGCCACAGCAAGTGAAGGGGGGAGACTATTTAAAATGGTTGCCACTTGTATTCTTTTCGAGATTTTGATCCCAACAGTGGATAAGTCCTTAGCCATGACAATCATTTTATTTATATGTTCTACGACATTGTCTCCCTCTTGCATACGACAAGAATTATACTTACGCAAGAGGAGTTGAATGTTAACTTCAGAAGCAGTGTCGTATTTTTCTTTTATTGCATTCCACATGTCCATGGAAGTTTTATAAGTTTCAAAAACTTTGATTAAATTATCTTCCATGAACACGAGCATAAGGCTTTTCACGTTTTTGTCTTTCGACTTCCACTGCTCAAGCCCTTTCTTTTCTTCAGGTGTTGATTTATCAGTAAGGGTTGGAGCAGTGATTTCGATTACATCATCAATGTTGTCATGAATAATAGCATATCCTATTTTTCTATACCACATATCATAATTACTGCTATTAAATTTGTTAATTTTTCCTAGTTCCGATAGAACAAGTTTACTAGCCATTCAGTAGAGAACTAAAACTAAAATTAATTTTAAAATATGCGTAAGGTTGATATTTTAACAATTATACTAAAATAAAGTTAGATAAATAAATTAATTAATTAATTAAAATGAACCTGGTTCTTGTGAGTTGAGGAATGAAGCTCTAATTAAAACGAGGTCGTTACTTAGTGGTGTTGATCGAAGAATCTGTTGTCGAAGTTTCGACGTCGTTTCTGACTGGATTGGAGATTATCAACTTGGAACAGCCGGGCCAGCAAACAATCACAACACTCAAGGCCCAACAAGAAGGCCCAATTAATGTTAATGCAGATATATACAAGGCTTAGTGTTTTCCACCAGTGGACGCGGTGGTTGTTGGTCCCCAAACATCTGAGTGAACGAGCTCTAGCTTCTGCTTCTTGGGGGTCCTGCCACTTGTCTGAAAGCTGACTCTCTTCTGCTTTCCAAGTATACATTCTTCACACATATCCATCTCCCCGAAGAATCTGTTGTCGAAGTTTCGACGTCGTTTCTGACTGGATTGGAGATTATCAACTTGGAACAGCCGGGCCAGCAAACAATCACAACACTCAAGGCCCAACAAGAAGGCCCAATTAATGTTAATGCAGATATATACAAGGCTTTGAACTCATGCAAGTTTGATGGGAGAGAGCCTGGCCGATGGTAAGTGGGTAGTACACTTGAAGGAGAAGTCTATGAATAAGTAGGTTAAAAAAGAACTATGACAAGACTTGCAAGTAGGCTGTGAAAGGTTGTAGGCTAGGACCAGCTTTCTTTCTGTTGTCAAATGGGTTGGAGAGGCTATGATGTAGGACCGAAAAATAAAGGATGTAGCCTTTGAGAAATAAAAAAAAATGACAAGACTTGACTAGTATGCTAGGAACAACGGCTATGAAAACAAGCTACAGTGGAGAACCTGGCCGGCTATGAGTGCTTTCTTTTTCTTCTTCTTCAACAAGGGGCAGAAGTTGAAAACTCGGCTTTAGGCTTCTCTCTACTCTTCTCAAAAAAAAATTCTCGAGCTCGACCGATGGCCTCCTATCTCCTTCAATCGTCGACGTCGCAACTCTGAGCTCTGATACCAGTGTTTGAAGCACAGAGAAGAGAAAAGATGATATCTTTGAGGGGGGCTCCGGTAACAGGTTAGGAGTTTGCTTTTTTCCTTTTCTTTTTGTTGTGTTTTCTCATGGAGATTAATCCACTATTTATAGGCCGAAATCTCATCATCTCCACCCCCTCAAACTGCCTCTGAGAGATTTTCTCTCAACAAACCTCATATCCACGTTTCTCTCCACTTGAGAAGCGTTGATTTGGTCACACAAGACCAAGTCAGACTAACAAATTTTACCTGCGACGGCCGTGGACGTAGCTTCTCTCATCGAGAAGTGAACCACGTAAATTCCGTCTGTTCTGTGATTTGTTTTCCCCCTCTCATCTCTATTTCCAAATCGCAATGGGGGTTAGAAAAACCCTAACAGTACCTACATATATAAATATATCATGTATTTATTAGCGAACTCCCCGGTCATCTCGCCCCGTTACTCTATAAATTATCCAGTTAATGAATCCTCCCGTTATGCAAAAACCCACTTCACTGCCGAGCCAAACCTCAGTAACACCCTCTTTTATCAATCCCTCTCAAAATTGTTGGGAATTTAACGCCTAAACCCCTAATGCAACAGAAACACAGAATAGAGAACAGTACACCAAGTTTTAACGAGGTTCGGCAACTGCCTACGTCCTCGGGAGCCACACAGATAATTTCTTATTAATCAAACAAGAAATTACAATTGAAGAGCAAATCCCTAAACTGGGATTTCTCAGATGAACACTGTAGCAACAGTGTTAATGATTAAAGGGAATAAACCCTTTCAATTTTTCACTTGAGAATAAGTGAATGTCCACAATAAAACCCCAGTTCTCTTTTCTCTCTCTCTCCTTAAATACCCCCTCAACCACCGTTGAAAAAGCTGGGGATTAATTAGAAAATCACTGCTGTGATTTTAGGGCTTTAGAACGCTGCTGCGTTGATTTCTCCCGCCGCCAGAGAGAATGTCGGGGAGGAGAAGTTTCGGCACACAAAACCCTAGGGCATCGAGGGTTTAAATAGGCGGGATTTGGACGGGCGGGCGCCAGCCTGTCGCCAGCGATCCGCTCGGACGCGGAGGTGGGAGGCTTGACGCGGATGTGGGAGGCCAAACGCTGAGGTCAAAGGGGGCGGACGCGATGGTCGAGTGTTCGCCGAGGGTCGCGTCTTCCGAGGGTCGCGTCTTCGTCGTGGCCGAGGGTCGCGTTTGCCACGCTATGGACCTCGAGCTCGCCTGCATCGACTTCGAGCTCGTCGGAGCTTCGCCGGAGCTCCTCGCCGCAATTGAGGTGAGTTTGGTCTACACCCAAACTCCACAATCTCTCCACCTTGGAGACCAAACCGGCCGTCAGGAGGCTTCCGCCATCAAGCTCTCTCCTTGTGTGGCTCCGCCCTCATCATCTAATGGCATGAAGGCAAACTGAAGTTGCGCACAACTCACCAGTTTCTGAACGGTCACCGTCTTGTTAAACAATGTCTGCTGATTCTATCTTCCTGGAATCTTTTCCAGTTTTAACACGTCATCCTTCCAACAGGGATCTGATGGAACGTGGTACCGAAGCGCAATACTGCTTCGTTCTAGAATAAAATTTTCTGAAGTTCTCGCGCAAGTGTAACTCGGCACTCTGACTATCAACTGTGCAAAACATTCTTCTCCTTGTTGAATGCCCAGCTCTGTCAACCAAACCCTGAAGCCATATCATCTCTTTAGCTGGCTTCAGTCATCTGCAAACGTACTCAGCTTCTGTAGTGGATAGGGTTAACGATCTTCTTTACCTGTGCGAGATCATAACAGCTTCGTTCAACGGTGAATACATAGCGGTGTGCTTCTTTTTCGGTGATCACTTCAGCCTCAAAGTTGGGCATCTACTGTATCCTTGGGCAGCTTCCACCTCTTCCCTTACCCAACAGTGCAAACAGGCTCTGTGTGGTGCCTCGTAGATATCTCAGATACCACTGTTGACCTTCCCAATGAGCTTTTCTGATTCCGACATAAACCGGCTGACAACTCCCCACTGCATGGCCGAATGTCTGGTCTCGTCAGACCATTACGTACCATCAGACTTCAGTTATAGGCTGAGGCGTAAGGAACCTGAGCCAGTACTCTCTTTTCTTCTTGCTGCTGAGGGACTGATCCTTCGCCAGACGGAAAAATGCGCTAGCCAAGGTTGCTCACAGGCTTGGCGTCGGGCCCATGTGATCTTTGCAAACACCGGTTGATGTACTCCGTCTGAGACAACCGTAAGACCTTTCTTCTGTCTCCTCGTGATTTGCATTCGAGGATCTTCTTCGCGTGGACCAAAAGTCCTTCATGTCAAACTCTTTTGACAGCTGCTGCTTCAACTCTGCTATCCTCGCAATCTCTCCTGCAACCAACATATCATCAACATATCAGAGTAGGATGATATAGCTGGGACTGATATCTTTGAAGTAGCACAGTTGGTCGGCGTTGTCACTTCTGGAAACCTTCCTGTATGAAGCCGTCAACTTTTGTCCCACTGGTTGGGGCTTGTTTCAGGCATACAACGCTCTTCTTTGATCTGCACACCAGGGGTTCTTCTTCTTTCTTCTGAGCAAAGCTCTGGGCTGGTGCATGATATCTCCCTATTACTAGATCTCATGAAGAAACGTCTCTTCAACGTCTAACTGGCTTCGACCGATGAAGATCTCAATAGCTACAATACTCATCACTGTCCTGAATAGTAGTTTAGCTTCAACCACGGGAGGCGAAATATCGGTGTAGTCATTCCTTCCTTCTGCTGAAACCTTTTGACAACCAATTCGGGCTTTTTATATTCCTGGAACCATCCGCTCTCTTTCAAGCGCCGGTACCGACCCATTTATTTGTGGAGCTGCCTTCCTACCAGTGGGCAATCAGCTACGTTGCCACCGTCTCGTTTGAGATGAGGGACTGTCATTCAGTCTTTCTGGCAAGCTCCACCTTGCTCGCATCTTCACACTGACAAGCTTTCATAGAGCTTTCAGGCTCCCCACCATCTGTCAACACCAGATACGTTCATGGGTATCTCCTGTGGGTACAGGAGGACGAGAAGATTTGTAATATCGGGGAGGTGGTACGCTGGAGTCCGGCGTGCCTGGCGCGATCATGCTTGTCCAACGAGGGCTCTTCTGGGCTGAGGACCCTCCTGCATTGGTTCTTTCGGGGAGGAGGTTACTCGGAACATCATCTGGGCATCTGAATAACTGTGGACGCTCGCCTCTGAGCACGTCAGTCTTAGGCATGTTGTCCTGTACCATCACCTTCTCGCTTGATATCACATCTTCTGCTCCTTAGATCAACCTTCTTTGTTTTGCGTTGTCCAAATGCGGTAGCCGAATTTCCATTTCACCATAGCCGATGGAACAGTGCATTTGCTTTGACTTGGGATCAAGCTTATTCCTGCTTGATCACGTAATTGTGCAGTAAGGCTACAGCAAACGAAACTGTTAAGATGTGAGAGTTTACCTCCTTTCCGCACCATACCTCCTCTGGTATTCTGGCTTCCAATAGAGACCGATGGAGGCCTCGTTGATCAAGTAAGCTGCTGTGTGACTCGGTCTGCTCAGACTCTTCGGTATGGCCTGACTGGTACTCAATGGCTTCTGGTCTCTCTCTGTCAACATGGTTCGGTTCATGCCGTCAGCTAGCACCATTTTGGCTGAGGCGTGCCGGGCACGAGTTCTCTCGCATTTGATCCCAGTGCTCATACAGAAGCTTTTGAAGTCGGTTCTTCCATAATTCAATCACGGTCATTGTCGTCGGCTGAGCGCTTTTTATTCTCAACCACCGTCATCATTCTCAGGGACCAATAGCTTTCCATCTCCTGAAAGCTGCAAATACTTCTGACTTTAATGCTCAGAAAGTAGAGCCGACCACACTTTCCGAGAGTGATCTAATCTGATAATAAGTCCGAAGTAAGTGTTTTCCATCAGTGGAGCGGTGGTTGTTGGCCCGCAGAAACATTCTGAGTGAACGAGCTCTAGCTTCTGCTTCTTGGGGTCCTGCACTTGTCTGAAGCTCGACTTCTCTTCTGGCTTTCCAAGTATACATTGTCTTCAGCACATTATCCATCTCCACTGACTTAGTCCTGGAAGTTTTCCTTTGTGTGCTATGATTTTCATCCTTTTTCACCCTTCCGATATGACCGGGAGTCTCATGGTGGCCAGGTCTTTGGAAGATCTGCGGATTGCTGCTGCAACTGAGATCGAACCAACGTGCACTGCTGTCGTATTATATAGGGTATCAGTTCTTTTCTGGCGCTCGGCAATTGGTCATTGGCGCCCTTTTGAAGATCTTCCAATATTCTCCTGGAAGGTTGTGGTGTATCTTCGCACCAACTGGCCTACGGAATATTAAATTGCTTTCTCATGGTCGGGCTATTGTCTGACCATCCTTCAGCCGGAAGACGGCCGTTCAATTTAATTTCACGCTCGCTTTGCCGCAGCAATAGCACATGGTTTGAAGTCATTTGCACGCAAGATATACGTATCCAAGATTTCGGGGGGTATACTTCTCGATAGATTCCCTTTCTTGAGAAGTAGCGTGGAAACGACGCTCCTGAATCTAAACCCCAGATTCCTCCTTTGCTCTCGTAAAGAGATGATCAATGGTGCGTCTCCGTCCCTGAAGATGGAGGTGACATTCACCTCTGGCTTCGCTCCCTTCTCTCTCTGTGCACCTCGTCAGTGGATTACTTGTAATCCCTGGTCTCTTTGCCAGCAATTCCAACCACTCGAAGCCTATCGAGCGTTGCTTGGATTCGCGTTTGATTTGGACCTCCTGTCTTTTGATCTACCGCTCTGTAGTTGATTTCGCTCGTCCGTTTTCCTCTGGTTGAATTTCTAACCTCTTGACTCTGGTAGGCAATACTGAAGAGGTTGTAGTTCACACAGTCTCGTCCTCGCCGTCGGATCTCGCTCACTGAGAAACCAAATTCACGACCGTCCGCCTGAACTTTCACTTTTCTTATCCCCGACGAGCTACTCACAGGTGTGACTGTAGCGTTCCAACTCTCTGGTAGGGAGACAAAAGTATCAACGCCCGAGACTGATCATCATCAAACCAATCTCAACTGACATCAATTGGGTTGTAAACCGAGATTAAGTTCCTTGAGGTGTTGTGGCTACTTGACGCCCTGTCCGCCATTTTCAGATTGAATAAGCCGGCCGCATCAATGAACTTTGTTCGGCAGGCTGACGGCTTCATATACATTTTGAGAGTGCTGGCCATAAGACCTGCCGTGGTCTCTGCTCGCGCTATGTTGAACGCAAGCATTGGAGTCATACGTGACATGCTGATAACTTCCGGGGCTTGTCTATCTAGAGAGGCTTGCCACTCTTCTTCTTTCATAGAATCCGGCTTTTCGCCCGATAGTTGTTGATACAGATTTTTCTGATACATAGGATACTCGCCTAATCTTGGCATTTTCCAGAATCGCAAAATCTGTTCCATCAAATTTCTCAAGTTTATTTTCCTTTCATCTGCGACCGATGGCTCCCACTTGAATCTGACTTTCTCTAGTCGTTCCGACGCTCTGATACCAGTTGTTTGGGAATTTAAGCCGTCGTAAACCCTCAATGCAACAGAAACGCCAGAATAGAGAACAGTACCACCAAGTTTTAACGAGGTTTCGGCACTGCGCGTACGTTGCCTCGGCGAGCACACAGCATAATTTTCGTTATTAATCAACAAGAAAGTTGTAGCAATTGAAGAGCAAATCCCTGGAAACTGGATTTCTGCAGCATGAAACATGTAGCAACAATGTGTAATGATTAAGAAATAAAGCCCTTTCAATTTTTCAGCTTGCAGAATAAGTGAATGTCGCACAATAAAACGGCCCAGTTCTCTTTCTCCTCTCTCTCCCTTAAATACCCCCGTCAACACCCGTTGAACAAAGCTGGGGGTTAATTAGAAAATCCTGCTGTGTATTTAGGTTTAGAAGCGGCTGCTGGCGTTGATGTTCTCCCGGCCGCGCAGAGAGAATGTCGGGGAGGAGAGTTTCGGCACACAAACCCTAGAGGCATCGAGGGTTTAAATAGGCGGATTTGGCGGCTGGCGACAGCTGTCGCCAGCAGATCCCTCGACGGCGGAGGTGGGAGGCTTGACGCGGATAGTGGGAGGCCAAACGCTGGAGGTCGATAAGGGGGGCGGACGGCGTATGGTCGAGTGTTCGCGAGGTCGGTCGTTCCGAGGGTCGGCGTCTTCGGTCGTGGCCGAGGGTCGCGTTTGCCCACGCTATGGACGACTCGGAGCTACGGCTGCAGTCGACTTCGAGTCTTCGTCGGAGCTCGCCGGAGCTCCTCGCCGGCAATTGAGGTGAGTTTGGTCTAACACCCAACTAACAATACTCAAATAGAAATAAACAGAGAAGTGCACATTCTCACAGATAAAGCGGGGGATTACAATTAGGGTAGTTTATGACAGAAGTTTTCCTATTACCCGGGCCCTCTAATCAAGGCGAATCGGTATCAAAATTCCCGGCTCATCTTCGCCGTTACTCGACCACTTCTACCGCGGCGGCAAAAACAATCTAACAGTCCGTTGAGAATACCCACATCGATCAAAATATAGAGGGGACACAAATGCGAAGCAAACTCATCTGCTTCCACGTCTAAAAACAGGTAAGAATCTGGAAGTTACGCAGAGCGGCACTGCGCGAAAACCTGCACGCGGAGAGGTTTCTTCTTACAGGAAGCATTACTGCGATGGAGTGGGGATGTTCAAGCTGAGAAGCCAAACTTTAGAGGAGTCTCCAAACGCCATTGAAGCCCTCCCTCTCCCTCTCCTCCTCTGAGGATTGAGAAAGAAAAATCTTTTGACGATAGGGGGTGCTCGTAGGTCTTTGATATTTTCATATATGGGCTTGGGCTTTTAGGATGGCTTACTTTGGATCGGAAAGCAAGCTGAATAAGACTTCGGGCTGGCCCGAGCCCAAACCTTTTTGATGACTAACGTGTCAAATTGGCTTGAAAAGTAACACTCCTTTACAACTTTGTGTCTAAAAAAGAACACCGGTGCTATTTAACATAAAAAGTGATGAATTTATGTCCACTTCAAACTCTTATATTTTTAGATTTACCCCTCAAATTCTAAAATTTGTTAATAAAAAAAAACACTTCGCCTCTCCCGCTCCTTTCCCACCATCTCTCGTTCCTTTCCATCACCTCTTCTTTCATTTATCCTTCCAATCCTCAAAATCCCCTCCTCTCTCCAATTGCCTCTCTTCTTTTTATCTCACTCTTACCTCCTATTTTCCCTCTTTTCTCAACCAAACTTCTTCTTAACTTCTTTAATTTCTCTTCTCTTTGCTTCCGCTCCCTAAACAACACACCCCCCCCCCCCACCACCACCACCACACACCACCACCCCCCCCCCCAAACAAAAAAAACTCCTCTTAATCAATTCCGGTAGAGATATTTGATGTTTGTGATCTGAAAATGGAAGAGGGGAAGAAGAATGGATTTTTGATGATTGACGGGTTAATAGGAAATGGGTGGAACAAGAAGATAGAAAGCAATGAGAGAAAAAGAAGAGGAGAAGGACATTGAATTTTTGATAGAATGTTTGAGGCTTCATTGTTTAAAGTTAAATCTTGAGATAGGAAGAGGAAGAAGTTTGGTTTTTTGTATGATTGGAGGGTGAAGAGTGAGTGGTCATGTGACACCCCATGTCTCGGAATCACATGACAGACATGTGACTAAGCTAGGCAGCATACAATCGGGCTAAACACCACCTGAAAGCATATTTTAAAGACCTTACCATGCTCCAAATAAATTTCAATCATAGATCTCGACTGATAAAATTGAGTCATCCGATTTTTTTGAATCCTTAATTTTTGACCCGTGTCATATGGCTTTCTTCAAGTGAAAAATCACAAGTGTTGTTTCTATATTTGTTAAATTAAGTTTTGGGTCTCAAAGTAAATTTTTTTCATAATACTTTGGGCCTAAAGAAAGAGTTAAATGGGTTATTATGATAAGTTAGTTTATTGGGTAGGATCCAATAGAATGGATACCGGTTTGATCCAAACCCTCTTCTTAGTCCCACATATAAAAGCCCAAATTCTCTCCCTCATGAATTAGGGTTGAGATGGGCGAGCTTGGAGGCCAAAGAGAGGACTGTTCACCCAACCAGGACAAGAACTTTCTCGCTCAATTTTTATTTTTTTTAAATTTGGATATATGTGTTTTGGAGATATCATTCTCCTCTAGCTATTGATATAACTTTGACTTGAAAGGAATTTATTTCATATTTTCATGAGTTTTGATCAAGGAAAGGATCTCTCTAAGAGGTGGATCTTAATGTACAATCGCTTTCAAGGAGAAGGACCCATTGTTACAGAGTAATGTTAACTTTGCAAGATCAAATATTTAATTCATGTTTCGATGAGATTTTTCATGGATTTGAGGAATTTGTGATTTTATGCAGTTCTTTGATGTTTTTGAATAATTTTGAGTAGATTGGATGAGGGCTTGTCCCCATTTTGGTTTAGAATGTGAGCCCTCGAGCTTCAACGGTGATTTTGGCGATGCTTGATGATTTGAAAGTGAAACTTGATGGAATTGATTCCTCTTGATAGTAAAAATCTTGGGTTAAAGTTTGTTTTTGATTTGGTCTTAAATTGAGAAAATGTTTAATTATAAATGTTTTAAAACTCGTGAATTTCAGCACGAGTGTTTGCGTTCGACCTATCCAGCGCACACTCTGAAGGAAATATCATAGAGCACTTTAGTTTATAATGTTTGAGCGCACATGATCAAGCAAGTTTTCAAAAAATGACTTTTTGTATTGATTTCTCAGTCTGTTATCAGAGTTTGGCTGACATGGCATCAGGGTGAGCACACCGCCTAACCTCCGAGCGCATGCACCTAACCTTTGAGTGCACTCACTCAGTTCAAGAAAACATATTCCTTCAACTTTGAAATTTTGTTCCATTCGAGCTTGTTTTTCATGATTCTTTGGTTTCCATTCATGGATTATGATATCAATATAATTATATAGTATTGCTTGTTCTTACAATCTTGAGATAAAGCAGGTGATAAAGTAGTTGCTTGGTTAAAGTTCTTTGTTTGAGTTCGTTTTAGCAAAATCATGTTACATCCATGCTCTGACTCAAGTAAGCTTTGTTGTGCTATGTTAGTGCATAGTGTTTTACCATATATATTTGCCATGCTATGTTATGTGATACTATGACCAAGAATCCATGGACATTACGCATGTTGGCTTAGGTGATACCTTGGACTTTTGTTTGCTCAGTTCATTATCATGAGACTTGACCCGAGGGGTATGCATGATTAGGCATCATGATGTGGTATATACATGATGATGATTATTGCATGAGTTTGGGTATTGACATGTCTCCCATGACGCTAAATCAAGAACATTCTCTTTTTGAATCAAGAAAATTCTCGATTAGGGATACATTGCGTGTGCATAGAGGATCATGATTCTTGACCACTAAAAAGGCTACAAACTGTTAGGACTCATATTTGTGAGCCTACTTTCTAATCTGGTTTTTCTAATCTCGTTTTGCTAAAAACTTAGCGATTTAGCATCTCGAATAGCTATCTACTTGAAGACTTTAGCACCTTTGAAAGAGCCCTGGTGATCTTCAATCAGCAGAAGACCCAATGCTCTAGTCGAACCGTCAATAAAGTAAAGATCGATGCTTAATCGACACATGAAAAAGAACCCATAAAATATAAAAATTTATTGTTTCTTTAGTAATCTCTTGAACTTGTAATCTTGTATTCAAAGACCCAAAACATGATCGAAATGACTAAAAAAGATCAATAATCTTGGGTTCTAGTTCATCAAATTATGAATTTTGTCCTGGGCGAAATTATTTTCTTATGGGTTGATATGATTAAAAATGGTAAAAAAGATCATGGATTATAGCTCACTAAATCGTGAATTTTGGTCATCATGAAATTATTTGCAAAATTGTCCAAATGACATAAGATTGTAAAAATCATAGGTAATAGCTCACAACATCATGAACTTTTACCACCAAAAAATTATTTGACAATAGGTCGAGATGACTAGAAATAATAAAAAATAATGGCATATAGCGCATGAAATTTTTAATATTGGCCTCTATGAAATTATTTGACAATGGGTCGAACTGACTGAAAATGGCCAAAATCGTGAGTTATAGCTCATGAAATCATGACTTTTACTCTCTATAGAATTATTTGGTTGAAACGACTAAAAATGATCAAAAATCACGGGCCATAGCACATAAAATTGTGAAATTTTGATTTCCACTAAATTATTTGCCAATTTTGGTAGAATATTTGATGTTTGGATCTGAAAATGGAAGAGGGGAAGAAGAATGGATTTTTGATGATTGACGGGTTAATAGGAAATGGGTGGAACAAGAAGATAGAAAGCAATGAGAGAAAAAGAAGAGGAGAAGGACATTGTTTTGGTAGAATATTTGATGTTTGGATCTGAAAATGGAAGAGGGGAAGAAGAATGGATTTTTGATGATTGACGGGTTAATAGGAAATGGGTGGAACAAGAAGATAGAAAGCAATGAGAGAAAAAGAAGAGGAGAAGGACATTGAATTTTTGATAGAATGTTTGAGGCTTCATTGTTTAAAGTTAAATCTTGAGATAGGAAGAGGAAGAAGTTTGGTTTTTTGTATGATTGGAGGGTGAAGAGTGAGTGGTCATGTGACACCCCATGTCTCGGAATCACATGACAGACATGTGACTAAGCTAGGCAGCATACAATCGGGCTAAACACCACCTGAAAGCATATTTTAAAGACCTTACCATGCTCCAAATAAATTTCAATCATAGATCTCGACTGATAAAATTGAGTCATCCGATTTTTTTGAATCCTTAATTTTTGACCCGTGTCATATGGCTTTCTTCAAGTGAAAAATCACAAGTGTTGTTTCTATATTTGTTAAATTAAGTTTTGGGTCTCAAAGTAAATTTTTTTCATAATACTTTGGGCCTAAAGAAAGAGTTAAATGGGTTATTATGATAAGTTAGTTTATTGGGTAGGATCCAATAGAATGGATACCGGTTTGATCCAAACCCTCTTCTTAGTCCCACATATAAAAGCCCAAATTCTCTCCCTCATGAATTAGGGTTGAGATGGGCGAGCTTGGAGGCCAAAGAGAGGACTGTTCACCCAACCAGGACAAGAACTTTCTCGCTCAATTTTTATTTTT
Source organism: Asparagus officinalis (assembly GCF_001876935.1). NCBI lineage: Eukaryota > Viridiplantae > Streptophyta > Magnoliopsida > Asparagales > Asparagaceae > Asparagus > Asparagus officinalis. The sequence goes on along the minus strand of NC_033798.1, from coordinate 382,076 downwards.
TTTAAATTTGGATATATGTGTTTTGGAGATATCATTCTCCTCTAGCTATTGATATAACTTTGACTTGAAAGGAATTTATTTCATATTTTCATGAGTTTTGATCAAGGAAAGGATCTCTCTAAGAGGTGGATCTTAATGTACAATCGCTTTCAAGGAGAAGGACCCATTGTTACAGAGTAATGTTAACTTTGCAAGATCAAATATTTAATTCATGTTTCGATGAGATTTTTCATGGATTTGAGGAATTTGTGATTTTATGCAGTTCTTTGATGTTTTTGAATAATTTTGAGTAGATTGGATGAGGGCTTGTCCCCATTTTGGTTTAGAATGTGAGCCCTCGAGCTTCAACGGTGATTTTGGCGATGCTTGATGATTTGAAAGTGAAACTTGATGGAATTGATTCCTCTTGATAGTAAAAATCTTGGGTTAAAGTTTGTTTTTGATTTGGTCTTAAATTGAGAAAATGTTTAATTATAAATGTTTTAAAACTCGTGAATTTCAGCACGAGTGTTTGCGTTCGACCTATCCAGCGCACACTCTGAAGGAAATATCATAGAGCACTTTAGTTTATAATGTTTGAGCGCACATGATCAAGCAAGTTTTCAAAAAATGACTTTTTGTATTGATTTCTCAGTCTGTTATCAGAGTTTGGCTGACATGGCATCAGGGTGAGCACACCGCCTAACCTCCGAGCGCATGCACCTAACCTTTGAGTGCACTCACTCAGTTCAAGAAAACATATTCCTTCAACTTTGAAATTTTGTTCCATTCGAGCTTGTTTTTCATGATTCTTTGGTTTCCATTCATGGATTATGATATCAATATAATTATATAGTATTGCTTGTTCTTACAATCTTGAGATAAAGCAGGTGATAAAGTAGTTGCTTGGTTAAAGTTCTTTGTTTGAGTTCGTTTTAGCAAAATCATGTTACATCCATGCTCTGACTCAAGTAAGCTTTGTTGTGCTATGTTAGTGCATAGTGTTTTACCATATATATTTGCCATGCTATGTTATGTGATACTATGACCAAGAATCCATGGACATTACGCATGTTGGCTTAGGTGATACCTTGGACTTTTGTTTGCTCAGTTCATTATCATGAGACTTGACCCGAGGGGTATGCATGATTAGGCATCATGATGTGGTATATACATGATGATGATTATTGCATGAGTTTGGGTATTGACATGTCTCCCATGACGCTAAATCAAGAACATTCTCTTTTTGAATCAAGAAAATTCTCGATTAGGGATACATTGCGTGTGCATAGAGGATCATGATTCTTGACCACTAAAAAGGCTACAAACTGTTAGGACTCATATTTGTGAGCCTACTTTCTAATCTGGTTTTTCTAATCTCGTTTTGCTAAAAACTTAGCGATTTAGCATCTCGAATAGCTATCTACTTGAAGACTTTAGCACCTTTGAAAGAGCCCTGGTGATCTTCAATCAGCAGAAGACCCAATGCTCTAGTCGAACCGTCAATAAAGTAAAGATCGATGCTTAATCGACACATGAAAAAGAACCCATAAAATATAAAAATTTATTGTTTCTTTAGTAATCTCTTGAACTTGTAATCTTGTATTCAAAGACCCAAAACATGATCGAAATGACTAAAAAAGATCAATAATCTTGGGTTCTAGTTCATCAAATTATGAATTTTGTCCTGGGCGAAATTATTTTCTTATGGGTTGATATGATTAAAAATGGTAAAAAAGATCATGGATTATAGCTCACTAAATCGTGAATTTTGGTCATCATGAAATTATTTGCAAAATTGTCCAAATGACATAAGATTGTAAAAATCATAGGTAATAGCTCACAACATCATGAACTTTTACCACCAAAAAATTATTTGACAATAGGTCGAGATGACTAGAAATAATAAAAAATAATGGCATATAGCGCATGAAATTTTTAATATTGGCCTCTATGAAATTATTTGACAATGGGTCGAACTGACTGAAAATGGCCAAAATCGTGAGTTATAGCTCATGAAATCATGACTTTTACTCTCTATAGAATTATTTGGTTGAAACGACTAAAAATGATCAAAAATCACGGGCCATAGCACATAAAATTGTGAAATTTTGATTTCCACTAAATTATTTGCCAACGGATTATAATGACTAAAAATATCAAAATTATGGGTTATTGCTCATAAAAGTTGAATTTTGGTCTCCATAAAATTATTTGCCAATAGGTTGAAATGACTAAACATAACAAAAAACCATGAGTTATAACTCATGAAGTGAATTTTAACCACCATAAAAATATTTACCTATGGGTCGACATGACTAAAAATGGCAAATAATCATGGGTTATAGCTCAATAAATCGTAATTTTTTTCCTATGCAAAATTATTTATCAATGGGTTGAAATGATTGAAAATGGCCAAAAGCCAGGGGGTTATAATTCACAAAACCATGAAATTTGGCACTATGAAATTATTTACAAAGATGTTGAAACAACTTACATTATCCAAAAATTGTGGGTTATAACTCACTAGATCGTGAATTTTTGCCTAGAAAATTATTTCACAATTGGTCAAAATAACCAAAAATCATGAGATATAGCTAATGAAATATTTAATTTTGGCCTCCGCAAAATTATTTGACAATGTGTTGAAATAGCTAAAATGCCCAAAAATCGTGGGTTATAGTTCATGAAAATGTGAATATTGGCCTCCATGAGATTAATTGATAATAAGTGAAAACAACTAAAAATGCCTAAAAATCATGAGTTATAGCTTCTGAAATTGTGAATTTTCACCATCACAAAATTATTTGACGAATGGTCAAAATGGATAAAAATCATGAGCTATAGCTCATGAAATTCTAAATTTTAGTCTTTCCAAAATTATTTTTCAGCAAGTAAAACTACTAATGTCCAAGAATCATTGGTTATAGCTCAAGAATCATGAATTTTTATCTTCACAAAATTATTTGCTAGTGATTCGAAATGAATAAACATGACCAAAATCATGAGTTATATCTCACAAAATAATAAATTTTGTTCTCTAGGGAATTATTTGCCAATAGGTTGAATGGCCAAAAATGTTGGGTTATTGCTCATAAAATTGTGAATTTTGACTAGCGACAAATTATTTACCTATGGGTCAAAACTATTTAAAATGGCTAGTAACCGTGGGTTATAGCTCATGAAATGATGAATATTGGCCAATGCGAAATTTTTGCCTAAGGGTTGAAATAACTAAAAATTATAAAAAAGTCATAGGTTATAGGTCACATAATCGTGTATTTTGGTCATTATTTGCAAAAGGTACCAAATGACTAAAAATTGCCAAATATCATGGTTTATAGCTCATAAAAATCACGAATTTTTTGCCATTCAGAAATTATTTGGGAAAAAAGCCAAAATAAATAAAAATAGTAGAAAATCATGAGATATAGATCCCGGATCTTTAATTTTAGCGTGTGCAAAATTAATTGACGACAGGGGCCAAATGATTAAAAATCACAAAAAATCATAAGTTATAGCCCATGAAATCATGAATTTTGCTCCTCAAGATTTTTTTGCTAACTGATTGAAACGACTACAAACGGACAAAAATCGTGAGTCATAGTATATGAAATTGTAAAGTTTGACCTTCATAAAATTATTAGCTGTAGACGGTTGTTTGTTGGAAATTTGCAGTAAAAAGACAATGAAAGAAAAATTGACTTGTATTCTCTCAAAATCAATTACAATTTGGATTCCGATTACAAAAGAGAGGAGAATAAATTGGATTCTCCCCTTTGTTTAAAACTGGGTTCTTCTAGGTAGCGATGGAGTGCCTCCTTCGAATGCTTGTATCGAACTTGCTCTCCGTTGACGATCCGACCGTTCTATCTCACGAGACCGATTGAATTGCTTGATGACTTCGGTTTAGAACTCTTGACGAGTGTAAAGAACTCAGAACGAGTTGAAAACTCTGATAAGAGTTGTTGAAAACCGAATATCTGGTTTGAGGTGATTAATTTGGGTTGCAAACTTAATCACGAACTCTTAAATGAGTTTCAAAACTCAGAGCGAGTTGAAACTCTGTAAAAGAGTTGTTGGAACCGAAGATTCGGTTAATTGCCAAGTGGATGATACCCTTGATGAAAGGATCCTTTGGGATTTGATTAACTGATCGTTGATCAGTTCCTTGATCTTCAAAAGATATCCTCCTTCGCGCTGTTGAACTGCTGAGATTAGTTGACCTTGGGCAATTTTGATGCCAGCTCACCTCAACCCTCTATAGTTCTTACTGCCAGAAACCGATCAATCCCTTACTTAGTTGAGTATGTCGGTTGTTTATAGGGGGATTAGGGGTGTAACCAACCCCTAAATCCGCTCCTAAGTGGGCGAAGATCCCTCAGAACGTGGGATAACGGTTTTGAGGCCGTTCGGCTTGCGTTTGAACAAGTCAAAACGCCTCAGATGGCGTTCTGGGCTTTAACTCTGCGTCCAAGGCTTAGGACGCAGAGTTAAATCTCTGTTGGAGATTTGAGACGCACAGGCCGCATGCATTCTGAAATTGGAAACGCACATGTCGCTGGTGCGTTGAAGTTCAACTCTGCGCCCAGAGTTTGGGGCACATAGTTGAGTCTGTCGAAGAACGCACGTTACGTGTGCGTTTTGTGCTTCAACTCTGCGTTACAGAGTTCGATGGTTGCTGGAGAACGCACAGGTTGTGTGCGTTTCGAATTTGAGAAACGGCAGAAGTGAGTTCTGCGTTTGAGAGAGGTTGTTGACTTGTAACCTCGTCTATTATGACATTGCAAAGGCCATTGCTTATTGATCTTTGCCTGTTATGGGATATGAGAGTCGTCAGATTGTAACTCTCACCATCGATTGTGAAGGCCACTGAATAGAGTTTTCATCAGCTGTAACTCTTCTCGATCTGTATGAAAAATCTCCCATTTGCCGCTTTCGATTGTCGACGCGAAAGCTATTTGATTGTAGCTTCCGTTGTTGGAGCTTGACGGGAATCAACATCCATAGTGTCTTCTGGACGAATATTTGCCCACAACTCTCTGCCAAGCAACTCACCAACTAAGTCCAACCTTTTATTTCTGAAATCATTACACTGCTCATCAGCATCTCTAATAGTTGCTAATATAATATTAGTCACGCTGTTGTCGCAGCCATCAAGATCAATCATCTCAGAGATGAGGCCGTGTTTATAGTGGTTGTAGAGTTGTGGATGCAGTGATTAGAAAATCGTCTGATTGTAACTTCCATTATCAGGGCTTGATAGGGATCAGCTATCTATTGTGATTTTTAGACAGCCTACAACGGTCAAAATGTATTTTCACTCAGGGCGATGATCAGCTTGGATCCGAGAAGTGGACGCTCATGGGCTAAACGCTTCGAATGAAATATTTAATTTTTGTTAGTTTTCGTTCGTTTTCATCCAATAACAAATAAGTAGATATATTTTGAAATTTGCAAATTTCTTGGTTTGTTACTCGCAATTTATTTAAAATTTTGATTATTTGGACCCGATAGCACATTAGCACCTATCTAACTATGTTCAAAATTAGTGATTTTCATTTAAAACAACTAGTTTCAGGCCCGTGCGATGCACGGATTTGTTTAATATACAAAAATTTGTTAGACCCTAGAGGGGGGATGATTAGGGTCTTATGCTAATTTAATCCGATTATATGCCAATAAAAATTAATTAACAAGTTATCCTAGCAAGTATAAAATACAACAAGATATGTGAGCTAGGATAAGCAATATGAACAGTAAGATATATCATATATGATGAAATATATATGCAAGGATATATAAACTAACTGTAGGCTGTCTAAAAATCACAATGGATAGCTGATCCAAACAAGTCCTGACAATAGGAGTTACAATCAGACGACTCCCCAATCACTGCATTCGCAACTCTGCCACCGCTATAAACACGGCCTCATCTCCGAGAAATAAAAGGTTGGACTTAGCTGGTGAGTTGCTGGGTAGAGAGCTGTGGGCAAATATTCGTCCAGAAGACACTATGGATGTTGATTCCCGTCAAGCTCCAACAATGAGAGCTACAATCAAATAGCTTTCACGCCGACGATCGAAAACGACAAATAGGAGACTTTTCACACGGATCGAGAAGAGTTACAATTCGACGACACTTCCGACAGCTGATGAAAACTCTGTTCAGTGGCCTTCACAACCAACAGTGAGAGTTACAATCTGACGACTCTCATATCCTATAAGAAAAGGAATCTTAAAACAAGGAAACACTAATGGAGAATTTAGAAATGTAAAAGTAAGAAAAATTTTGCAATTTTCTTTTTCATGGAAAAGGACCATGGCTGATCAAAACTAATGGACATGTTTGCTTTGAAATAATGGACATGTTTGCTTTGAAGAATAATGTTCAACAAACACTTAGCAGAATTATTACTTAATGTTCAACAAACCCTTAGCAGAATTATTACTTAATGTTCAACAAACCCTTTCGTAATGTTCCAGTAATGTTCCAGTAATGTTCCACTACAAAAGGGTACATTAAGTAATGATCATTAATGTTTGTTGAACATTACTTTCGTAATGTTCCACTACAAAAGGGTACAAACATTCTGCCTGAAACTATTTCGTAATGTTCCAGTAATTATTATTTTCACGAGAGAGCCCTGAAACTATTTCGTAATGATCGACAAGGAAATAGCTGCATCTACATTAAGTAAGATTGTAGTGCAGTTTTCTGCCTAATTTTTATTCCGCAAATTAGTTTCTCTGAATAAATTGAACTCCAAAAACATATAATAAGCTTTCTGATTGTGCAAATTGTGCAACACAGGAGCTTTTTGATTCAGGCTTGTAAGAAACTAGGACAACTGGAGCTTTCTGATTGTGAAATTTATGCTTCCTGTGAGCTGCCAGCATATTCAATTAAAGCATGCATCCTACAGCACTTTTTTGGTCAATCAAGTTTGTAAATAACAAAGAATACATGGGCTCTCTTTTTTGGTCTTTAACTTCTTTCAATATCATTGGTTTTAATTGTTGTTGATTTATTAGTTTTTATTAGAGCTTTATGAAAATGAGAATATGGTTTCAATCTGTAATATTTTTTCTGGTTGTAATTCAATCTTCTTTATTGTATTAGGTTTGGTTATTTTCTGGAATGGAGGAAACAAATTCAACTAGTGTAGAGTTCGGAATAGGATTTGGTTATTTTCTGGAATGGAGGAAACAAATTCAACTAGTGTAGAGTTCGGAATAGGAGAATCAAGTGCTATTGGAAGTGAAATTCAACTAGTGTAGAGTTCGGAATAGGAGAATCAAGTGCTATTGGAAGTGAAATTGCGGACAATACTGAAAATGCTCCTAAACCACTACTAGGAATGAAGTTCATAACACATAAATTTTAACACATAAATTTTGCATTTTGTACAATTATATGATTAATTTGTTATGTGATTTGCAGCTAAACGAAAATTGGTCTGAATTCTTGAGCAGAACATGCATGGATTTGTGGAAGGTAATGGTTAATACATACGAAATAACTTGTACATTGCCATTTTTTTTAATATAACGTGTTTTTTAAATTTTTTTAATACTGATGAAGTTCTCACTATTGCGTGAAGTTTCTATGCAGAAATGGGAAGCTACTTGGAAATGTAGACTGGATTTGAAGACCGGAAATGTACTATTGTTTTGAGTTTATTTTGTAATGGTAGCTACTTGGAAATGTAGACTGGAAATGTACTATTGTTTTGAGTTTATTCTGTAATGGTAGCTACTTGGAAATGTAGACTAGAAATGTACTATTGTTTTGAGTTGTCAGGTGTGCCTCAACAGAAACATATATGGTTTTGAGTTTATTATGCAATTGGGGTTCAATGCATGAAGTCTGAATGTATCTCTAATATCTTTTGTTATATCTATTTTTGTTTTGAAACAAGAAAATGACACTAAGAATGTCTGGAACTACATTTTATGCATGAATATTGTGCAACAGGAGCGATGATGTGCAGAAGTTGATTAGTGTGGTTTCACATTGTGTGTTTTCTGGTGCTGGTTATTTTTCAAGTGCTGGTTATTATGAATTGAATAAAAAACCAAGAGCAAATTTGTGTTTTTTAGTTCCTGCGCAGCCTTGGTCATGGATACAGAGATTTGTCCTGCATCTTTTTTCAAGTGCTGGTTATTGTTTTGAGTTAGTTTCTGATACTAATATCAAAAAATTCACTTGGATTGCGACATTTATTCTCAAAATAGCATGGGTTTGTTCCTGGGCAACCTTTATTGTTTTTGAGCTAGTTCCTGGGCACCTTTTTTTTCTGGTGCTGTTTTGCCTTTAAATCCTTATCAGAGAAGTTCAGAACAAAACTGCTAAAATCTCACCCGAAATAGCAAAAGAGGGGAAAACGCAGATATCTCCCAAACCGTAAGGAATTTGGCGAAACGGAGGAAGCGAACCGAAGCCTTCGGCTAGGTTCGGATGACTCCATCTCGTCGAGATAGGCGATTTTCATATATAACTCGTCCAATTCCGACTTACGGTTTGAAAGTTACGGCTTATTCTTCAATCCATGCTCAGCAGCTCGCCTGCAGCTCGAATCTGCCTGCAGTCCCAAATCCGCCTGCAGACCCAAGTCTGCCTGCCTGCTCGCCTGCAGCTCGAAATTTGCCTGCAGTCCCAAATCCGCCTGCAGACCCAAGTCTGCCTGCTCGCCTGCAGCTCGAAATTCGCCTGCAGTCTCAAATCCGCCTGCAGACCCCAAGTTTGCCTGCGCATCTGAGCTCGCCTGTAGACGCAGCTCGCCTGCAAGCTCGCCTGTAGACCCAAGTCTGCCTGCAGTCCTAAGCTCGCCTGCAGACCCAAG
>NC_033798.1:371416-372251 GCF_001876935.1 Asparagus officinalis | reverse complement strand
ATGTTCGTCGTCTTCTCTCTGTCTCGAGCTGTGTGTGGATACCTATAGGCATTTTTAGACGCCTACAGGGCCCCCCCACGTGCTCACATGCAGGAGCTCGTCGATCAAATGACTACATTGTAGGCAATAAAAATTGCCTTTAATCTTTATCAGAGAAGTTCAGAATAAAACTGCTAAAACCTCGTCTGAAATAGCAAAAAAAGGGGAAAATGTTAATATCTTTCAAACCGGAAGGAATTTGGCGAAACGGACAGGAGCAAACCGAACCCTATGGGGTTGGTTTGGTCGGCTCCGTCTCGTCGAGATAGTCAATTTTCATATATAATTCGTCCAATTCCGACTTACGGTTTGAAAGTTATGACATGTTCTTCGTGGCATGTGTATGTAGGAAAAATTGCAATGAAGAGAATAAAGAAAATTGACTTGTATTCCTTTGATTCCGATTACAACTTGATTACAAAAGAGAGGAGAACGAAATTGGTTCTTCCTCTTTGTTTAAAACTGGGTTCTTCACGGTGGCGATGGAGTGCCTCCCTCGAATGCTCGCGTCGAGTTTGCTCTCCGTTGACGATCCGCACGTCTTGATTCACTGGAACGATGTCTTCTCCTCACGATTTGACGTTGTGGAGAACTTGCGTGGCAAGTTTGAGAACTCAGAACGAGTTTTGAAGAACTCAGTAAAAGAGTTGATTTGAACCGAAGATCGGTTAATAGCCAAGGCTAGAAGAAAGCTCTGGTGGTCGATCCAAGCCAAGAAAACCCCCCCGAACCAAAAAAAAAACCCCTGAACTGAATTGATCTTCAGTTATTTATAGAGGATTAAGGGGGTGAAACC
>NC_033798.1:351108-370416 GCF_001876935.1 Asparagus officinalis | reverse complement strand
ATCCAAAGGAAAGCTAGATCTAATACAGATCTGAAGTTTGGAGGGAGAAAAGAGGCTTGTAAAAAAAAAGAAAATCAAAATTAGAGGGAGGGGGATGGCCGGCCCTAGAAAGAGAGGAAGAAAAAAAAGAAAAAAGAAAAAAAGAACCCCTTTTATAGCCTTGAACCAGATCTGGCTGGACCAGACCAGACCGGGCTAAACCAGACCAAGTCAGATTGGACCAGAATGGATCAGAATGGACCAGAATGAGCCAGAATGAGCCAGAATAAGCCAAATTGAGCCTGGCTGGACCAGACCAGACCAGAATGAGCCAAATTGAGCCAGATTGAACCAGAATGAGCCAGTCTGAGCCAAATTGAACCAGTTTGAACCAAATTTGAACCAGAATTCAAATTGGAGCTGAATTAAGCATTGAAACGACTTTTGATCAACCTACGGTTCAGTCCTTCACCTATTTAACCCCTCTACCATATATTTGGAAGGGTCGGAGAGATTTTTGAACCCAAATACTGCCTTTTTGGCACATTTTTTGGGCCGGTTCAGATTATTCGAACCTAAACCGGTTCAACTCATTTGGATACGGAAATACTCCAATAAGGTATACGAGTATAAACTATTCCCTCCTCTTTGTTGAGAAGTTTCTGGAGAATATTTTTTATTCTTAAGGATAACTCAACATAACTCCCAGGAGTGTATGAGTATAAACTAGACCTCCCCGCTCCAACTCCTTAAGAGCTTAAACTGTGTAGACTCCAAAATACTTACGAGTGTAAACTGTGTTAAACGCCGGACAACGCGTCGCAATGAAAATTCAAAGCCGTCAAACGATGGTCAATTCCATGTTGAAGCAACTAACTCGAGCTAAAAAGCCAGGAAATCAAGAATCGACTTCAAATTCAAAATTCCGACAACGGTCAGACAATAAATGTAGCACCGGAACCCTCTCAAGCATTCGACAAAGCACCGAATAGCCTGGAGGATTGAAGGAATCGAGAATAGAAGCTATTCCAAGAGCCCGTTACACCGATTGAAGGTTGGGACAGTCATATCCAAAGTATTCCAGACTCCTCTATAAAAGAACGAGACTGGAAAACTTTGGAGGGGGTATCTGTAGGCATATAAAATTGCTTATAGGTCCCTTAACACGGCTCAACACGAACTAATGAACCATCGGGCGACGTATCTAAGCACGAACGTCAGTCCACAACACCGAAGCCAAGTGACACGCAACGAAGCGGATTAACAAGGCTACGAAGCTGACGAACCGCACGTGAACGACGGGCATGAGCCGAGCCACCCTGAGGTGGCCGCCCAGATCTGTGCCAAATGCACAGATCTGGTTGCCTATAAATAGGCGGGGTCATTCATCATTTAGGAGGACTTTTGGAAGAACTTTTGGAGAGCCGAAACTCTGCCGGATTAAGACCTCATCTTGGAGTTTTTGAAGGCTTGAAGACTTGGACGTCCAGATCTGATTCCCGGCAAGCACCCGCATCACAAAAGGCAGGAGTTCGAGGGGATCGAGATCTCAGATCTACGTTGTTACACTCCGGATCAAAGCTTGGTCTTTGATCCCGAGATTCGAGCGATTGTTTCCTTGGTGAAATAATCCCTCCGGCTATTATTTCCTTAGTGAAATAATACCCGTTATACTGCGTAGATCTGTTCGGATCTAGATCGCGCGGTGGTCCACGGCAAACAACCCCGGCGCAGGCAAACAACCCACCCAAGCGAGTGACCGAATAACAGGAGCTCGCGATTTGTTCGACGAAAGAAAAAAAGTTGTAATTTTTAATTTTCTTTATTTTTGATTTTCATTGTAACCGGATCTAAAAAAAGACCGGATCTTCTGTAACCGAAAAACTGTTATTCAAGATAGCAATGGAATCAATGAAGAAAGCAACGATTTTCCGAGCGAACAACATGAACTGAGTTAGAACTAACACAGTTCTGTTAGAACTAACATGAACCGAGTTAGAACTAACACGGTTCGTGTTTAGTTCTAATACACAGCTAGAACTAACATGAACCGAGTTAGAACTAACACAGCTAGAACTAACATGAACCGAGTTAGAACTAACACAGTTCTAGCTGTGTATTAGAACTAAACACAAACTGTGTTAGTTCTAAGTCGGTTCACGTTAGTTCTAGCACGAACTGCGTTAGTTCTAACTCGGTTCACGTTAGTTCTAGCACGAACTGCGTTAGTTCTAACTCGGTTCATGTTAGTTTTAGCTGTGTTAGGTCTAATAAAAGTTCATGTTAAGTTTAATTTCATGTTAGCTCTCATAAAAATTCATGTTAGGTCTAATTTTATGTTAGGTCTAATAAAAGTTTGTATTAGGTCTAATAAAAGTTCGTGTTAGGTCTAATAAAAGTTCATGTTAAGTCTAATTGGAGTTCATGTTAGTTCTATTTCGTATTCGTGTTAGTTCTAATTCATGTTAGGTCTAATTGGGTTCATGTTAGTTCTAACTCAGTTCATGTTAGTTCTAACTCGGTTCCTGTTAGTTCTAAATGGTTACTTCTAATTTAGAACTAACATGAACTGAGTTAGAACTAACATGACCCCAATTAGACCTAACATGAGTTAAAACTAATTTCAATAAAAAAACAAAACTAGAACCCAATGAATACATCCAACATTCCAGATACTAGGCATATATCAAAATCAAAACCTAAAAAAAATCTGCAAGAACCCAGAATGTTGAGTCATTTGGCAAAATTAAAAACAAATGAATAGAAAGAAAGGAATACAATGATTGAGCTTTATGAAGAGAAAACAGAGGGCCAACCTACAAACTACTGAAGCAGGAGGAAATAAATGGTGAAACACAAAATCCGAGCATCGAGGAATGGCATAAGAGTTTTAGAAAGGAGGGGGAAAAAGAACAAGTAAAAAAACCAACATGTTACATGCAGAAGCTTAACACTCTCCCACGAGCTATAAATGCTACAGGTTGACAACACTTTGAAAGATAAAGACAGTTCCATGGCTTCACCATATTTTTCCTCACGACTGACAGATCGGACTCTGGGGGCGCTGGAACCATCAGAGGGGGTACCAGAGGGAGGCGAGCCCGCGGGACCGACGTCGGGGCAGCGCGCCCTGGGGTGGGGTTTTTTTTGGTGGGACGTGGTAGGTGGCGGGTTTGGGATGGGTGGCGGCGCCGGGGGCCTGGGCGGAGGCGATGACGGCGAGGGCCAGGGCAACGAGCTTGAGAAAGCCCTTGGTTTTAGAGAGAGAGAGATGAGATGAGAGCTCGTAAGAGAGAGAGAGCTGGAGTTTGAGGGATTGAGGAGAGGGGATAAGGACATTTTGAGGATTTTTACTTAGTTGGCATATAATTAATGCTAAAAGAGAGCTGCAACATAAGATGTCACATTTTAAAAGGTTGAACCACATGAGGAAAAAGTAAAAGGACGGCAACACCTGTGCAGCACCTGAAGTTAGTGTCTTTGTGGCCTTAACACATTTTTCCTTTTTTTTAATTAAAAAGGGGAGTGATAATGTGGATTCGCTTTTCCTATATTGCCCCTGGGGGTTCCCTCCCCGCGAGGCCCCCCTCCCGCCTGTCCCACATTCCGCTGCTACAGCTCTCTCCTAGATCTCCGGAGAAATAAAATCGCTGCCTATTTCCGTCGAACCTTGGTACGTAATTTGAACAGAATCCCTCCTTTACGAACTCACTAGTATCAATCCGCTTGTTGAGTGCTTTGATTTGTACATCAAATTAGGATTGGTCTTGCGTCTTAATTTTATTCTATTTTTCACTCTTACCAGGTTTTGAAGCAACTAAATAATAAGACACAACCACCACCACAAGTAGTGAAGTTGACAATTGACAAATTTTTACACTATTAAGTTTGAAACAACCAATTATAATAAGATGCAACTTCAGCCGAAAATACGGTAGAATGAAGAATGCCATTGAGCTTCAAAACTTTACTGTAGCGCGAAATTGCTTGCTGACGTTCGGAATCTACCGCAGCATCAAAAACCACACACAAGTAAGCCTACAAACATTCGTACAGAAGCTTTTTAACTCATTCCTTTTATAGTAGCATCTTAAGAGTTCATAATAATAATGATAGCGATCTCTCACACTCTGCTTGCTTGATCAGTAACTACTTCTTTGCATGCTATACATCTATTGGTTTTCTTTTACAACAACATTCATTACGTACAGAAGCAAGCAACCCACCAGCTAGCCGAGCGTAGCAGTAAACAAGGGACACGTGTCAAATCATCCTGCCTCCAGATATGATTTTCTACATTCCTCTCAGTTTACTAATCACGGGGACCATCAAAAGACTGGCTTTTCCTCAAATTCCAATGGAGGCCTTCGTGGATGCTTCGAAGGAAGTCGTTGGTGGAGTCGACTTGGCAAGCAGTGGGCACCGGCCACGGTGCAATGCTGCAGATGAGAGCGTCGCCCGGAGCCAATTGTTTTCTGTCTTTGCCATCAAATGATGCCCATGCCTGTCCTCTGCTGTTGAATGGCACTTGAACCCTAATTGCCACGTACTCTGGCAGTATCAGAGGTCGGAACGATAGAGAGTGTGGGCAAATTGGTGTGAAGAGGATTCCGGGAACCTGCAACGTGATGGGTCTTAGATGCATGGTCTGGATGGTATTTAACTTTGCATTGTGAAATTTTAGCAAGGCATCTTGCAGTTTCAATCAATACGTAGGACTTCAATTGATTCTCCCAGTTAATTAAATGGAAGGCATAAATATTACCAACTGAACTAGACAGCAAAAACACAGAAGCCTCAGCATCTTGGTCAACATTTGGTTTTCATCACAACAACATTGGACAGCCTAACTTAGTAACTTTCTTCCTGGTCCACAGTACGATCACTTTATTGTTTGGACTTAAAAAGTGTAAACGTCGTATTGAATAGAATCTTAGGAACATCAAGAGTGAATATTTCGTATTATATAGGAGATAATGTAATTAAATATATTATGAACATCGAGAGTGAATAGTTCCTATTATATAGGAGATAATGTAATTTAGTACATTACCCCACTGCTTGAGATTAGAAAAGGATGCCATACAAAATAACATGGGTTATCCAGGCTTGGTAAGCCCAGGAATTCAGCTCAGAACGATATGACTCTAGTTTGTCCTATCCCTTAGGAATTTCTTTCCATTTTCCAAGAAGCAACCATTTTGACAGGATTAAGATGGATCTATGTATTAATTGTATATGCCTGTATAAGTAATCAAGACGTAATAACTCTTCCTAATGATTTAATTGTTCGGTAAAAGAAAATAAAACAAACATGATTTCCAGAAATCGATAAGAGATGGAAACATGCCTGTGGATGAACCATTGATCCTCCAGCTGCCAGTGAGTATGCTGTGCTTCCGGAAGTTGTTGATAAAATCAATCCATCTCCTTGTACACATGTGACAAAGGAGTTATCACAATAGCACTCCAGATAAGTGAGGTACGATGATATTCCACGGTCTATAGTTACTTCATTTAGGACTAGAATGGGATCCTCAGTCTCCAGTTCATTCTTAGCTGCATCTCGAATAACATGGCATTGCAGACGATTACGCAAAGTAATGCTAATAGGTCCCTTGAATATCGAATCTAAGGAGTCCCGATAATGTTCACTATCTGATAGCCATTAAAGATCACTACAAAATTTATAAACCGGAACAACTACCATATTCTATGACATTAAAAGAATCCTTCAACAGCCTCGTACAAATGAAAATTTATAATTTACCTAAAGAACGAGAGGGTAAAACTTCAATAAGAACATAGAATTTGACATCTAAGTAAGCCAATTGATAAGGAAGGGAAGTCTAAATATGAGCTTGTGTTTTGAATTGAGATTTGAAAGCAAGTACCAACGGCAGGCTCAAATTGTCAGTTGAACACGGATCAACTGTCCTCACTAGACAAAAAAAAAACCAACATATATTACAATTTGAAGATTAACATACTTCATCTTGTTCTACTGATATTCCCGTCAGTGACCTTTCGCATTTAATTATTTTATGAACATGCACTTTACAGATAACAACTAATTATGGATTTTAAGGAATTACCCCATGATTCACTTACTAACAATGTAGAAGATAGAACTATCCCCAAATTATTCTTCTCAACACCATTTCAGAAAGAACGCAATAACATCACTCGATTAAATGAAGTGAGCAAGTAAAGAGGTATGCTTTCTGACTAAAGGAAAGTTTAAGCCTACATTACCAGAAAACACGGGAACCCCACCTCTATCTGTAATTCGGATTGAACACTCAAAATTAGGGAATGCTAACAAATAGGAAAGATTATATCAAGGTTCTGAATCTTCAAAAAACATGATAGACTCGTGTCTTTGACAAAATTTAGACAAACATGCACAAATGTTTTCAATTTCATTGCGACTAATTAAAACACGGAAAGAGACAGAGAGTGGGTTATAAGGAACAATACACGTGACATAAGGCCTGTCTATCAATAATTTCACTCAAAGCATGTGCAGACAATAAAAGTAGATTGCAGTCGTAAGTGGAAAACACAGCAGCATGTACTTCATCATGTAAATATGACATGTACATCTATTAACAAACAGAACTGAACTTCCCCCACATAAACAAGAAATAGTTATGCAGGAACAATATTGCTTTAGATGAAAAAAAAATCAACTAAATAAGTTTTCAGAGCAATAGAATATATAAATGAGAGGATACGGAAAGGGGTCATAAATCCCAACGATCCCAAGGAAAATGAGATAACAGGAGGGACTGGTCCTTTGAACATAGATGCAGCCTGTAGATAAAAAAAATTTAAAATTTTTATTAAAAAAAAAGAAACAACAAGTTAATCTACAGCGGGAGTTTGTATCAAGGACATTCTTCAGAAGCACGATGCTACTATGAATGCCGTTAACCTGAACTACTAATTAAACCTTCAAATGACAGTGCAACATTAAGACCAAACACATTAAGACCAAACACGACTAGCATACACACAGAGGGAAGACATATTTAGCTAATGAAAAACACAAGCTAATAAGTTGAACATGACAAGTCAAAAATTATAATCATGCAATTGTGTATTAAAAATGCAGCAATGCATCACTAAAGCACATGAAAGTTCAACATCAATGACCTTTTAGCAGAGCACATGAAAGTCTATGCTTATAGTAAGAAGACTTGGTTTTCTGAAGTGTGGAAATTTAATTCATGGTTTCTGTACTTTTTATGTTTTAAAGTAATCAAAATATGTCTCATATGTTTAAACTTCAAACTCTAAAATGAATACTAATGGTTCTAAATTTAGAAATTCCAATAATTATAAGGAAAAGATAAGGTTTAAGCTTCAAAGTTGGAAGAATCTCTCTCAAGGATCTTGCCATGCATACAAAGAAAAACCTCACAAATCCATACACCAGTAGGCAACGTTAGAGATGTTCATTTGTGTGCTTTAGTGGAAGAAATACTGAACGTATGTTTCTAGAAACCGAAATCGAAAGTAGGTTTATTTTCTTATCTTTAAAACTATTTCTTATTCATCTGAAATGCCTACCCGATGAGTGACATACGAATTCAATAAATCCGATGTGTGGGTTTCAGATACAGCCAAAATTTCAGGGTGTGTTTGGCAACTTCACGCTAATCCGGTTAAAGCCTTAACCGGATTGGGATTTAACAATGTTGGGGTGGTTCAAAGATATCCTAGATAAGGGCCTATTTTCTTGAACTAAAAATCTAGTCCAATCTTGTGCACTCTACTGTCACGCCCCCAGAACAGCAGCAGGGGAAAAAATAAGCAAGGATTACGTGAGCGGACACCCGTATATGAAACAAGTATTACACACGTGTCAACCCTGGACACATCAATCACATAGCATTTCTAAAAATTAGTACTTGCCAGTGATAGAGTTCAGAGAAAAACTACATATTATAGGCCTGAATAGTCTTAAACGATGTTAGTTTACCAGATCATAACATTTGACTCAGCTACACTAAACAACAATAAGGTGGATCCAAGATATGGGCAAATTACTTGGCCACCAATATCCAGCTTGTATTCGTAGCCAGGAAGACCATGAAAAGCGTTGAAAGGCATGGTTGAGCTAAAATAAGTTTTTTTTCAAACACAATTTTAAGTCCTTAATCTAGTTAACTCGATAAACCGGACCCGGTTAACAGGCAAGTCGCCAAACAGGCCCTCAGTTTCAAGTTACATCCCCAGTTAAAAAATTGAGTCCGAGTTTCACGGAGCTTTATTACAGTTGAAATATATGAGAAACCCTAATCTTATTAATGAAATAACATGGGCTTATATAGGCCCCCTACAAATACATCTTACAAATAACCCCTTAACTATTCTAATATGTCAACACTCCTCCTCAAGATGGGAGAAAGATATCCACTAAGCCCATCTTGTCACATCATCTAACCATATCTACTGAGCTAAGTCCCTTAGTCAGACAATCTGCTGCCTGGTCTTTAGTTGAAACATGACTTAACTCCAGTAATCCACTGTCCAACTTCTCTTTGATGAAGAACCTATCGATCTCGATGTGTTTGGTTCTATCATGCTGCACTGGGTTATTAGCGATACTGATGGCTGACTTGTTATCACACCACAGCTTCATTTTTGCTCCTTGATCCAGTTTCAGCTCCACCAACATACTCTTCAAATATCTCAGAATCTGATACACAGCGTCCATATGACCCTTCCTCAGATCGTGCATGTAGCGACTCACCACGCTCACTGCAAAAGAGATATCCAGCGTCCATATGACCCTTCCTCAGATCGTGCATGTAGCGACTCACCACGCTCACTGCAAAAGAGATATCAGGACGTGTGTGACTCAAATAGATTAACCTTCCCACCAGCCTCTGGTATCTGTCACGATCAACTGGTTCTCCAGCCTCAGCACCTAGCTTGAACTTCTGGTCGATCGGTGTAGTTGCAGGTTTGCACCCTAACATCCCTGTCTCTTTGAGAAGATCCAGTGCATACTTTCTCTGGGATAGGACGATTCCCTCCGCTCCTCGAGCTATCTCTATTCCAAGAAAGTATCGAAGCAAACCAAGATCTTTCACCTCGAATTCCTTACCCAGTCTTACTTTGAGTTGGGCAATCACCTTCTCATCATCTCCTGTAATAATCATATCATCCACATATACCGCCAGCATGGTAATGTGGCCTCCACTTCGTCGAAAGAACACGGTATGGTCGGCGTTGATCTGCTGGTACCTCATACCAATCATAGCCCTCCTGAATCTGTCAAACCAAGCACGAGGAGACTGCTTCAGCCCATAGAGAGACTTCTTCAATCTGCAGACCTTTCTCACTGTCTGATCTGTACCGAATCCTGGTGGTATCTCCATGTATATCTCCTCCACTAGATCTCCATGAAGAAATGCATTCTTCACATCTAGTTGGTGTAGCTTCCATTCACCATTTACTGCTAGAGAGATTAAGGTCCGAACAACGCTCATCTTCGCCACCAGTGCAAAAGTCTCATCATAATCGATACCATGTGTCTGACTATATCCTTTTGCCATCAGACGAGCCTTGTAGCGCTCAACTTGTCCATCTGGATTCTGCTTCACAGTAAAGACCCACTTGCACCCAACTGCTCTCTTCCCTTCTGGTAATTTTACTAGCTCCCAAGTGCGGTTCTTCTTAAGATCTCCTAGCTCCTCATGCATTGCTGCTTTCCACTTTGGGTCCTTCTTAGCAACCTGCCAATTGTTAGGTACAGTAACAGAGTCCAATGATGCAATGAATGCTCCATGTGCAGGGTGGATATTAGAATATGATATAAATTGGGCAAGATCCCAACCATATCTATCGGGAGGATGTCCCGCATTACTGCGAGTAGTCCTCCGTACTGATATTGGTGTGGGAGGAGGAATCTGATGGTGGTGTAGGTGTCTCAGGAGTCGGGACAGGCGTTGATAAGGGACCTGGCACTAGTGGCACTGTAGGTACTGTTTCCGTAATTTGCTTCCCCTTCCTACTATATGTAAGTAGCTCCCCCTGAACCGTGGGCCTAACACCTCTTGTCTTCTTATCCTCTTCTTCTTTATTCTCCTGCTCCTCCTCAACCAATTCTCCTTCCCAAGGAATCGTTAGAGAAATCGATTTCTCCACATTATTCTTTACATTATTCATCTGTCTCTCACCATTCTCCCCTTTCTCGCCTCATACTTCCAGTATTGGGCGAGTCACCAACGGATGAGGGTATCTTCTGTGTGTAATATGGCTCAAATTCACGAAAGTACACATCCATGCTCACGAACAGCCTTTTCTCCACCGGGCTCCAACAAACATATCCCTTTTGAGTAGCAGAATATCCCACAAAAATACACTTCACCGCTCTAGGGGCAAGCTTCCCGACGGATGGTCTGTTATCCTTCACAAAACACACACAGCCAAATACCTTCAGTGGAAGAATCCCACCATTATCTCCTTTCAATGTCTCACACGGAGACTTCCAATCCAGTACTCTCGAGGGCATTCTGTTGATCAGCGCCGCTGCAGTCAACACTGCTTGCCCCCACAATATTTCTGAGACATTCATGGAGATCATCATACTTCTAGCAATCTCTAAAAGATGTCTGTTCTTCCTTTCCGCTACCTCATTCTGAGCTGGTGTGTATGGACATGTAGTCTGGTGTTGTATTCCCTGAGATGACAAGTATTCTCCAAACACTCTGTTGGTGTACTCTGTCCCATTATCAGATCTCAATACCTTCACCACTGCTCCATATTGAGTCTGAACATTCCTATGAAAGTTTTGGAAGCACCCAAACACTTCACTCTTATTCTTCATCAAGTATAACCAAGTCACACGAGAGAAACAATCAATAAATGTAACAAATACTTGTATCCATTCATAGAACTTGTGGAACATGGCCCCCACACATCTGAATGTATCATATCAAATGCATGAGAACTCCTATGATCAGAACTAACATAAGAGCTTCTAGTAAGCTTTCCCAACTTACATGCATCACACACAAGTTTCTCTTTATTTACTTTCTCAAATAAAGATGGATACAACCTACTTAAAACACCGAAAGAAGTATGTCCCAAGCGTTTGTGATGAAGCATCAACACACTCTCAGCACTCATCTCAGATCCTACTCCTGCTCTCTCTACCATTGACACCAAAGCTGAATCTAGCCCTTCACGATCCAGATACCACAGTCCATTACGCCATGTGCCAGTCCCAAGTCTCCGTCCTGTCCCCTTCTCCTGGAAAATCACCTTGGGAATATCAAAAAAAATAATACATTTTAGTTGGAGGATGATAGAACTAATGGATAAAAGATTGATTGAAAAGAAAGGAGCATGCAAAACATTGGACAAAGTTACAGAACCAGTACAATCGACTGTACCCTTACCAACCACCGGCTGAAATGTACCATCAGCTATTTGAATACTATCAGGCGATGTTAAGTGAGTATATGATGAGAACTCACTAGCATTACCTGTCACATGGCGAGACGCACCGGAGTTGACTATCCACTCTGATGATCTGTTGGGAGACATAGAAGCAAAAGCATGTATGTCATCAGTACCTTTGGTCGGATGAGCATAAGTAGCAGTGTTGCCTCTGGCGAAGAATGAAGTGGATGCCTCCTCAGTCCCACTCCTCAAGTCTCCATCCCCTGCTACTTGCTGTTTTCTCCTGAGTATTATCAGGAGAGCACGATCCTCCTCTGTAAAGACCACCTCAGCTTCTTCTTCCTCTGCTATCGTCAGATTCGCCCGATTCCTTGCTCCTCTTCCACCTCGTCGACCCCCACGACCATGATCACGACCTCCGAATTGTCCACGTCCACCCGAATCTCCTTCCTTGGGTGGTTTGGTGCAAGCATGCCTTAGATGACCCACCGCACCGCAGTTGTAGCACTGTCGAGTTTCTCCCCTAGATCCAGTGTTGCTAGAGGCTGCTAGTGCTGACTTCACCACAGGAAGTCCACATGTCCCCGTCTGCAGCCGAATGCGAGTCTCCTCCTGGATCATAGCAGAGACAGCCTCCTCAAACGTGGGAATCTTCGGCTGAGCTAGCAGCAATGCAATTCGCTGAGCGAACTCTGATGTCAATCCTTTGAGAAACACCATAGTCCTCTCCTGTAGAAAAGCATCCCGTTCTTTACATCCAGGGTCCTTGCAGCTCGCCCGAGGTGAGAAGTGATCATAATCTAGCCACAGCCGTTCCAGCTCTGTGGCATACTCATGTACAGTCCTATCTCCCTGGACTGTGGCGTCGATCTCACCCTTAATCTGGAACACCCTCAGGTTATTCCCCCACTCCATCATAGGTCCTTCTCAACTTTTCCCAGACGTCCTTCACCTTCTCAATGCCATCCACTGTGGCGGCGATCGATTGGACCAACGAGTTGAGGAGCCAGATGTATACCAACATATGAGTGGCCTTCCACTCATCTCTTCCCTCCGAGTCCTCCTCCGGCTCTGTCACCTCTCCTGTCAGATAACCCTCCAGATTCCTCCCTGCAAGGGTGTATCTCACCCGCCGCGACCAGCTCAGGTAAGTACTCGGTCCATCAAGCTTCAGATCGATGGTCGGAAGCTCCAACTTCTTCGATGGTTTTGTCGCGCTCTCACCAGCCGACAACGTCATTAGCTTCATCAGAGTTGACACCTCCGTGGGGTTCAACTTCTTGATGATCTCCTCCATCGAATAGGCTTCAGACCCATCGCCTGTTCACCTTCTCTTCCGACCCTTGTTGTGTGCAGTGAAAATTTTGGCAGCACCTCTGCTGCACAACAAGAGTAGGATCTCAAACAAATTCTCGTTTCTCAGAGGAAACAAGAACAAAAAACAGTTCAGATCATAACATTTGACTCAGCTACACTAAACAACAATAAGGTGGATCCAAGATATGGGCAAATTACTTGGCCACCAATATCCAGCTTGTATTCGTAGCCAGGAAGACCATGAAAAGCGTTGAAAGGCATGGTTGAGCTAAAATAAGTTTTTTTTCAAACACAATTTTAAGTCCTTAATCTAGTTAACTCGATAAACCGGACCCGGTTAACAGGCAAGTCGCCAAACAGGCCCTCAGTTTCAAGTTACATCCCCAGTTAAAAAATTGAGTCCGAGTTTCACGGAGCTTTATTACAGTTGAAATATATGAGAAACCCTAATCTTATTAATGAAATAACATGGGCTTATATAGGCCCCCTACAAATACATCTTACAAATAACCCCTTAACTATTCTAATATGTCAACAATTACTAGTAATTAACCGTAAATCCCATTACTGGTTAAGAGCCCTTGCAAATGTATAAGTTAGGTTAGAAGTCTGTGGGACAAGTGACGTATATAGAACCCAAAAGTTAGATATCTAAAGAACATGGTGTGTTTTTGTATACATATCACAACCGTAAGTTCCTTAAACCAAGTTACATAAAGAATATAAGGATGAGAGCAAGTAAAGTGCTTCAGGTAAAGACGAGACAGAGGGGGGGGGGGGAGAGAGGGAGAAGAGGGGGGGGAGAGAGAGAGAGAGAGGGAGAGAGGGGGGGGGAGGGGGGGTGGGGGGGGGGGGAGAGAGAGAGAGAGAGAGAGAGGAGCAGAAGGGGTTAAGACTGAGAATTTTAGCAAACTGAAAATACTTACCCAAAGAACAGTTCCATCTCCACCAAGAGTTATGACAAGATCAACTTTTGTATGCAGAAGCCTTATTTCGTCATCTACAACATACTGTTAATCAGTAGAAGATAGTAGAATACATGAGCTAATAATTTGAGAGTGAATAGATTGCTAGATTGTCATCTATAAAAGAACAGAATCATGGAAGAACACATAGTCATGGTTCCTATAATAAATGCCATCTCCTCCTATAAGGACAGGGAACTTTGCCAGAATTAGACTGTTCAGAATATTAAATTGGTTACTTTATAGAATATATTGGTCATTATCAGCAGAAAAGGGTTGACTCGGGGTTTAATTAGAGATTTAGCTCAAACTGCTTGCATATCAACGGAATTTTGGTGTCAGCAAAACTAAGTCTCAAAAAACATTTTGTTAAATTATTACACCGAGTTCAAGTGTCTAGGATATCAAGATAAGAGAAACTACTTGTCTTGTAATGGTTTGAAACAAAGAGAGAACAATAAATATTTAAGTTGCCCATGTGAACACGTGAAGCATGTTAACATGGGGCCCACGAAGGAGGCTTTGCGGATGAAATAATTTGGCCCACGAACCGCGAACGCGTTTTCAATTCATCAGGCTATAAATAGCCATATGTTTTTAATGCTCTAGGGTTCTGTGCGAAGGAGGCAGGCAAAGGTTTTGTGTGGCTGCGGTACAGGAGCAAACAGTGCAAGGCAGTTTTTGGTTTTCTTCTTTTTGTGGCTGCAGTTGTGGAGATTTTGTGTAGTCTCTTTTAGGGTTTTGTGCATCTCGTTGAGAGGTATTTGTGAGGGATTTGAGAGTTTGTTTGAGGGTTTAGATTGTGAGTGATTGTAAACCCTAGTTGTAATCTCTCCCTCTAATAGTAGATCTCCCCCTCCTTGCCCCGTGGACGTAGGCAATTTGCCGAACCACGTAAAAATTGGTTGTACTGCTTTTGTGTGATTTGTAATAGCTTTTAGGATCCCTCGACAGGTCAGTCCTAGAACTGATGAGAGGAAGAGCCGATATCTCACTTTGTTGAGATATTCGCTTCATATTCTTGTTTCCTTGGTGAGACGGGAATTCTTATTGCGATCTGACTCTCTTGTTGTGCTGCCGAAGTGCTGCTGACATTTCCGCTGCGCGCAACAGCCCAAACATAGTTTTGGTTGCTCCTAAAAGAAGCCTCAATCTCTAAAAATGAATCTAGCCTGAATGGTATGCTTCTGTGGAACATGTCATGTGCATCAAGATATTTTGTGGATCTATCTTGACTGAACATTTACAGTGGATATGAAAGACAAGGAAATAATTATAAGGGAGTAGGACCTGGCATATATTCTAGGTGACTTCAAGAGTCTCTGATTTACTTAGGTGCCTCTATCTTGTAATAACTTCTCAAGGCTCAAAATTCTAAATTAGGAATATGTATCTAATGGTTGATTATGTATTTAACGGTAATCCGAACAGGAGAGGGTTACATGTGGTAAAACTTTAGGTCCTTTTCCATGCATACTATTAATATTGAGGTCCCAAAGATCAGCCTCAGATGAGATACCCTTATAAAATAGAAAAAAAGGAATGCCATTTGTGATCCTCTTTCTGAAGAAGTAAAGATGATGTTATAATACAAGCATGAACTTTCAGGACTTTTTCCTCCCTCCATACGGCTTCAGCGCCAACAAATACAGTATCCAACAATCCCTCACAATCAAAGCTGTTAAAGCTCAGACATCAGGAAGCCACGGCAGTGGGCATCGTTATTGAGCTTTCATAGATCTCCATTACAGTGCATTATGCTGTAAGGCTCCTTAGAGAGAATGCTCGATTTCATTTAGATAGCATTTACTACATAGGAGGTATCTCCAGTATATGGAACCATGCGGACCATAAACATTTCATCTTTGTAGTATGTAAGCTCATGAAATGAGCATCTTAATGATTTCTAGTCAGAAAGCACAGCTGCACAAGGTCCATTGGAGGGTGCGATGCAAGATAATAGGCCAAAGCTCCCAGAATGATGCATGTTATACCATTGGGAAGCTCTTGAAAAATTAGACTTATGTGTGCTTTTATTAAATACCCAAAGGGTACCAAACAATCGAATTTATTTGCTATATTTGCTCCACGGATTATTCTTAAAAAGTTGGTAACTTTTTTTTCTCAGTTTATGCTTTTTTAACTTCACTGACTTATAAATATTGACGGCAATTTGAATGTTAATATTAAAAGATGAATGCTTTCCCAAACCGTATCTTAGACACTAGCATGCATACAAAATGTCAAAATTTCAATATCTGTATGGAACCTGGAGAAATCATACAATACTTGTTTTGCCATATGCAAAAAAGTACAACAAAAGTTGTAAAACTTACCATCTTCCCACGTCTGAACAAAGTTGTAATCCAAGGCTTCTGTGACAAGTTCAATCTTCACTCTGGGCTCAACAAAAACATTCATGCTCCTTTCTTCTTTCAGCCACCTGGATAAAATGAAAAGGATGAATTAAACTCAAGTAGAAGATTTGTGAACTTCAGTTCTAATCAGGAGACAGACACTACAAGAAAAACATATGAAACCAAGAAATAATACCTCAAAAAGCAAAAGTGACGCCAAAACAATTTGAATAGACTTTTATCTTAGAAATTTTTGCACAAAGGCATCTTAGATTTTGCTCTGCAGTGCGACAATATTACTTGCAATCAGGGTTTTTTTCTCCTATCTTAGATGTGTGTCCCTTTGCATGTTGTTCTAAGATAATATTTTAATTTCATTCACCATCATGATTGTTGAGAGAAGTGAAATTGTATGGATCCTTGCAGCAGATGTTGATAAAACTGGAATCACACATCTATCTGTTTAAAGTTTTTTTTAACATTTTTCTCGTTTCATATAAATTCTAGGGGAATATGATTCCAACTTTTCTCATATTTGATGCCTAAGAGCCGAATGCAACTCCTTATAGCAAGTCTTATCATATTATCTCCTTGTCGATGAGAATCTGAAGGCTTGGTCCTTCGTTCCATGAGCTTAAATTTGAGAATGAAACATACATCTACCTACATCCTCACAAGTCATATTTTTGCTAAGGGGCCCCCACTTGCTTTCCATTGGCCAGGAATCAAGCACCAACATGTAAAAAGTGACATTAAACTGACAACCACTCATAGACTAGGTTAATTCTTATATAACCATCCTTGAATTTTTCTCCCAATAAATAAGTATGGGAACTTACTGAATTCCGCTTGTTCATGGGAAGGTGCTAAATGCTGATGTCATAGAATGCAATAAGCTTCTAACAAATAGTCGTGATATTAGGAATGTTAAGTTCTTCGGTGTAAAGAGTTACCACCGAAGTTGCATAGGTACGGATCACTGTTATAAATAACGGTAAATAGCCCCGCAATAGCGCCGCTAATAGCGTTAGTGATCCCTTCCCGCTACGCTATCGCCTAATAGCGGTGACATATTGCTGAATATGCACTTTCCGTTCGTAAAAACAGCCAATAGCGCGCCCTAAAGGTAAATAGCGGGCGATTGCGTGCAAAATCCGCCTTTTGATTGCTATTTAAAAGTGATTGGGGGTTTATTTTTTAAAATTAAACCTGACCTTTAACCACTGCATTCCATCGCTTCCCGCGATTTTCAGCGTGCTCCTGCCGCCTCTCATAGCCTCTGAGACCTAACTCAGCACTTCCTCTCACTCCTTCACCGTGAGGTCCTCCTAGGATAGTCCTCACACTGCTCAGTCCATCTTCTCAAAGACGATGACTCTTTGACTTCTCTTCTAGCCGTCTTTGGTATTATGTGACGATTACTTGTCTATTCATGTGTAGGATCTCTTTAAATCATCAAATATGTACTTTTAGATTTTCTAGATTTTTTTTAATTTTCTTTTAGTATTTACACATATCTAAACTAGACCGCTATTTGATTTTATGTTTTTTACTACTATTTTGTCGCAATAGCCCCAAATAGCCTTAGTGATGCCTCACCGCTACGCGATGCTATCCGCTATCGATAGCCTTGGTACGGATACAGGTACGGGACACGACAAATTTGTAAAAGTTAGGGTACGGGGACAATACTAAAACTCATGCAATGCAACCATAGTTCTGAGCTATATATGTAAATGACCCTTTTAAATTGTAGTTTTTATGGCTGAAAAGAATTCGACTCTCATCCAACAAGTTAAAAATGGATATGAAGTGGCAGGATATATATCCAAGAAGTGTATGACAAAGGTTTTAAATTAAACATGCATTGCATAATTGAGTACACGTCTGAATAATATATATATATATATTATATATATATATATATATATATATATATATATAGATATATATATAATATATATATATATATATATATATATATATATATATATATAAATTTAAAAGGATTTCCAAGAAGTACGGGTCTGAATAAATATATGCATTGCATAATTATGTAGTCTGAATAAATATATGCATAATTGTGTACTGTTCTGAATAAATATATGCATTGCATAATTGCGTACGGGTAGGGGTTCATGTTAGAAGTACCCAGGTAACTCACCATGATGAGAATGGATAATGAACTAGAGTCAGATTGCTTACAGTGAAACCTATACGCATACATGCATAAATTTGTTAAGGGATAGGTAAGGAGTTCCAGTAAGGTAGCAACTCTAAGAGGAAAGGGTTATTTTGAATGTCAGAGGGTCCTAATCCAACCGATTAACTACAAATTTACCTGATCCTCACATTAATCCTACACTAACAATAAGGGGCTCTTGCAGAAAGGACCAGCCAAGGCGGCCCAGCTCCCCAAATGTATGAATAATGAGCCAGATTATCTAGGAAAAAACTGTGTTTCAATTAGATTTTCAAATACTAAAGCATTTATTGCTGTAAATTAATGTTTTTTCTCAAATTGGGTTTATTATACATAAGCAACTAATACTGTAACATAAAATGCTCTAGTACTTGAATGTGTTTTGCAAAACAAGATAGTTCCATAGTTAAGACTTCTCTCTTCATATGGGTTGCCTGGATCATGGTTAAAAAGCCTAGAATTTTCAAAACAAGAAACGACGTGTGTTTAGCACCTACTATCAACTTAATGGTAATCCTCCATGGTTTGGCACCCAATCCTAGCAAGTTAGCAACTACGCTGTATTAGGTAATGCCATGAAACTAAGGTGGCCAGTCAGTGACTAGGTAGATCTGCCTTTCTCTACATGGTCATAGGTTCTAACTTCTAAGCTAATGCAACCAAGGGAAAAGCCTGCAAATTCCCTTGGACTAGGAAAACGTCTAGACATAGAGGTAAGAGGTAAAGTTATATGATTTTTGTAAGAAATAACCTAATTCATCTCTAATGGATGGCAAGCCAAAGATCTAAAATGGGATTGCATTCCCATAGATTAGTCAAAGAGAAAGTCTTTCCTCCTCTTTTTTTCTCTTTTCTTTTTATTAATTTTTTCTCCTTTCCATTAAAAGGCTCAAGTGCAACCCATGAAGTTTCATACTGAAGAATATAAAGCATATTGCTGCAATTCCATGTAGCCTTTCAAAGAAGACAGTTGGATGTAGTTATACATTTTTCAGACATACTGCTTTTAAACTCTTTTTTTACTTTATTATCATTATTATTATTTTTTTTTCTTTTTTTTTTTTTT
>NC_033798.1:327857-351084 GCF_001876935.1 Asparagus officinalis | reverse complement strand
TATGATTTTCTCGTAGAACTAAATATTCATCTCAAAGTTTTCTCCCAATCTCTTCATGCTACAATCAAAGAATTACAAGGAACTAAAAATTGTAGGAGACAATATCAGTAGCTACTTTAAGGAGCACACCTGACCATAGCAGCACAGAGAGCACGAACAGATTTTGAATTTGGTTTGGTCAATATAAGCACATTCTTTGGCTGGGATTCCCACTTCAGTAAAATCTGAAGATAAAATAGGAGTTTTAACTAGGCCAACTACGCGGGAAATGACAAAAATATCAGGTATAATCAAAATCCAGTTCTACCAAGTCGCGGTATTAAACAAATAGTCAGTAGCAAGATTTGTAAGTTAAACAAATCGAAAAGCCAAAGTGCACCAACCTGCTTACTGCTGCGTTCAGCAGTGGTTATGTTCCCTTTTTCAAAGGAAACAATTTCATGCTTGTGCTGACCACTTTTCTCACCATTGCATCCCCAAGCAAGCCTAAATGATGCCTGTAGCATAAAGAAGAAAACTGAAATTTATGGAGAAAAAATAGTATTATTTCTGATGAAGACAAAAAATTGAACCAACACATACAATAAGAAAAAAAATAGATTGTAATTGCAGCCCTACAGAATGAAATCATCCAGTGGGAAGTTCAGCTTCCTTAAACCAGTCTGGGCCAATCTAACCCATCTGTCCACGGCTTAATGATGCCTGACACCAACAATGCCTAGATTTGTTACTAGTGACAAAATGGAAATTAAGTGTCTTGGACCAGAACAAGTGGTATATGGTATAAGCTGAGAATTCGACAAGGAATAAAATGTTTTCTTAAGTGTGTTTAGACTGCTAAATATCGAAGCTTTTCTGACTTAAATGTGAATCATACTGTAAACAGACAGCATAACTAAGAAAGTGTAATTGGTAAGAGAAAAAATGAAAAATTTTCGAGGAGGAAAGGTATAAGGAATTCCAGGAAAGATATGAGGAGAGTTTATCATAATAAAAATAAGCACTGAGGAAACAGATAATATCAGTTCAAGGATACACAAGACAGTTATCTAATCTCCTTTGATTTTATTTTCTATACGAGCAACTTACTGCAAGCCATGGTGGTGGTTCAATGAAAAAGCTTACTTAATATAGCTACAAAGAAAATGAAAGGGATCGCCGAAAAAGGAAAAGGGGTTAAAAAGAAAATGACATAATCTTGGGAGAAGCAAAGGAAAACTACAGACAAAGAAAACCAAAATGAAGAAAAGATAAGCTCCGTATTACCTTTTTTGCAGCCAATGTGCGTTCTATGGGCTCTGCCACCTCATCCCCAAGAATCTCGTGTGAACAAATTCCATGCTTTCCACAACATCTGTCACTTTGGTCACTAACAGGATTTGGTACCATGGATTGATCCAATTGGTTCACACACTTATCATTGTCGGAAGTGCAGTGACAAACCTCAGCTACTGGTGCTGCAATAAAGGAGCAAATAATTGCATTATTAATGCACCTGATTAATAAAAGTTGTCAGGTAGCGTATGTTTATGTGCACTGTAAAGTGGAATTTGTGTCACGAGAAATTAAGAACATTAGATAACGTTACAGCTTAAAAAATGAAAAGAGAAAGGATAAATGGCAAGGTTTAAGAAGGCGCATTAATCAGACACTCACCAACGAAATTGATAAAAACATACATAGCATATTTAAGCATACTAATAATCTATAGGTGCAGTGAATAGATTTAAAGAAATAAAATATTTAAGAAGGCATATATTTTTTTCACTATTTGTAAAAGTAGGTAGTAAAAGCTATATCAAATTTAAACATATCAATTGGTCACCTATATGATTAAGACGCAGATTGTGTGCTCTCTCCAATTCGTATTTGCGTTTCCACTCAGCTGCTTCTTCTTGAGCTGCAGCTTTTCCTTCTGCGACTCGCCTCAACGCCTTTGCCACAGCTGATGAGGATGCAGATTACGATATGAGTAATATATAATTGGTACTAAAACTAACTCTAAACAGAGTATAAATATTTTAAACACCGGATGAACTTGCACGTATTGCATTATATACACAAAAGATTTCTCATTTCAGGAAAAGGAAAAAACTAAAGCGACCAACGCACAAGCATTTCAGAAATTAATTATATCAAACCAATATATGCAAGCACAAGACATCGTTTTACTTTATGCCTAAAAATACATAGGATTCTCTACTCTATAACTCTTATTAATTCAGGCAAACTCTGTTACTCAATGATTACATGTGCTTAAACTCAAGCTTTATATAAGGTTTCATAACCTCTAACTGCCTTTATAGGTTTCCTCTACAGAATATATTGCATCTTCTTTCCGTCGCCTATTTCAAGATTTTGTTGGAAAAAGGGTGCAAAAAAGTACGTCATTAGCAATTAATCCGAGCCTAGAATATGGAAAACCCTTAATTAACTGGGGAAATAACGACAGGCAGAGAACACAGAAACTGGATAATGTTTAAAACTTCAAATATATAAATGGAAATTTACATCATACGGTATATTGCAAAATACTAATTTTAAATAGTTTGGAATCTTGCATGTTCTTTGTTATCAATCAATGTCTCTACTTCCTTTCCCATAACTGCAACCATCAAATAAGCTTACTAACAGTTACTCCATTAGCATGTTGATGATACAGGATTAGAAAGAAGATAAAGTCCAACTGGAACAAAAGCGATAATAACTATATTGCACATAGTTCTTGACATGTGAAGATTTAGCCAACTTGCTAAATTAGAAACTCGCTTCGTGTAGTATTATGTTCAGCCTTTAAACTTCTTTTCACAGTCTCACGCCCCAACTATGTGATCTATCTGCATTTTCCTATTTTCTCATACATAATGACATTTTTCCTATATTTCTTGTTCAGCTTGATTTTTTTTCATGTCAGGAAGTGTAAACTGGAAGATAGCTCCATTAAGTCGACTGCAAAGATAATATCATCTTACTTCTCATAGCCTCTGAAAACTCGATAAGATGGTCATCAACTGCCCTGACAGGTGGTTGTTGAAGAAATTCATGAGCTGCTTTCTCAGAGTCTAAGGCGGTAACTAAATCCGGAAAACCATTACCCACAAAGGGCTGGGATAAAGGTACTTTTGTTGTTGTTCTCCTTGAATGTGTGCAGGCTGCATCATTCACTTTATCTGCAGTAACCTGCTTAAAACAGAAAAGAAGGCAATATGTCAGGAAGCAATTCCAGACATGGTCGACTATCAGTGTTCCAAATACCCAACGCAAATTGCCGCGACATTCTACGAAAAAGCTCCAAAACAACTAAACGGCAGAATGCTGGCTTTGTTTGACATACATGGTTATCTCACGACTCATAAGCCTAGTCATCCGGCTAAACATTAAAGATGGTATGAAAGCATCATGTTTTCAAAGAGGTTACGAGTAAAACTCATCATTGTCACTTATAAAAATGTGCTTGTAAACCTCCCATTGTTCTCCTTTTCCCCGCGAGCCGTGTTTTGACTTGAAGCTTTCCCCCTTGATGTCCGGAAAAGACCGCTGAGAAGGAAGTGTTTAAGTATTGTGTTCCCTTGATGTACATTACTAGTCACGGCCTAGCTACAAGCTTAATCTTTTCGGTAAAGAGACCATCACAGGATATTAGATTTATGTGGGAAATATTTTTTTGTCGCATAAAAAACATTGCCCAGAAGCAACTGAACAGTCTTTCAACTTGTAGTGCATGTTTTTTTATCCATGGAGCCTTAAGACAGTTTTTCCTTTACTGAACCAAACCAGTCATGCAATTAACAGAGAAAAAGCCTACGAGAAGCTGGTCGGAAACAATTAAGAAGGATACGGCAGTGGTTAACTTGGTGGGGGAGGAGACAGAATTTGATGGGATAATTATGGTTAACTCTTAGCTGGTGACCCAAATAATTAAGGAATAAAGACTTTGTTATTGTCTGGTGTCGTGAACAAAGACGATCACAGGCGTAACAAGAAAGGCGTCTTGAAAGAATAATACTTTGATAATTCTACTACCCTCTTTAACTCTCTACGCAAATACTAGCTGCTCATTCACGATTCGCTCCTCAGGTTCTTCTACGTGTCGATGCATGCGGTTATCCAACAAACGAATTCTCACAGTCGAACAATTGAAAATCAAATAAATCACAGAATTGTCTGAGAATACTAATAATAATAAATTTAAAAAAAAAGGAAGGAAAAGGTACCTGATCCTCGGGGTTAAACATGGTGAGCTGAGGAGAGGAGAGGAAAGGGGAAGAGAATAATCCCAATTCCAGAATTCAATCCCCGATTCCAATTCCCAATTGCTCTCTGCCCCCTGAGATGGGGATTTTAGAGGGGGAGGAATTGGACTCCTATATAAATGGGGAGGGCGGTGGTTGTTGGTTCAGCATGTAACTACTGAGACTTCCTTATTTCATTATTATTATTATTATTATTTGTCTCCGTTCTATTATTATTACTAATGTATTATTCGCCAAAAAGAACAAGGAAAAATTGCTTTAAGACTCTAAAATTCAAATTTCAATGTGTGTCAGCCCCCAAACATCCCCCAATGTACTGGAGACCTTATAATTTGAAAAAATTATATTCAGGCCCCTCTCCTCAAGTTCCAATGCAACCTCCTCCAAAATCCCGATTTTACCTTCTACCTCCCTCCTCCTCCTGTCACCCTCCCTCCTCCTCCTCTGGTCCCCCCTCAGCCCCCTCCCCCGCCACCCTCACCAACTTCGCCTCCCTCCCCTCCTACACCTCTCTCCCCCGCTCCGTCTCCCTCCCCCTGTTGCACCTCCCCTTACGCCTCCCTCCTCCTCCGGTCCCCCTCCCCCACCTTCCTCCACTGCTCCGTCGTCGGCGTTGTCCCGAGGAACTTCGCGTCTCATGTTAACTATTATAGGTAACATGTTAACTGTTATAGATAACATGTTATATAACTATTACAGTTCACACATTGAGTTCAAAATATATTTATGAAATTATAATAATTAACATGTTATCTATAACAGTTAACATGTTATCTATAATAGTTAACATGAGCTGGGATGAGCTGGCATGAGAAAGAAAAATGATAAAATTAGGATTTTAGGAGCTGATATGTCTAATCATGAGCTGGAATCATGATGGAGGGTCCTGGACACAGTTTCTTCAAAAAAAAAGGGGGTTACAACATATTAAAAAAAAAGTGAGGGGCTAAGGCACATTAAAACTTAAATTTTGGGGCCTAGAAGCAATTTTTCCAAAGAACAAATAGGGGGGGTTTTTCGGATTTTTAACCCTAATTTTTTTTTTTTAATAATGGAGGGGGCGCAAAAGAAGAGAGAAAGAGGAGTGCACGATCACGTGCTGTCCAGGCGGCTCCGGCTGGTCCGTGGTCAAGAGAGAGCCATGTTGCCCAGCTGAAGGAACCTGGATTACAAAAATACGAAGCGTGAGCCATGCTTCCCAAATATAATAATAATAATAATAACGCGTATATATTATATCTATTTACTATTTTTAACACGGTATTTACTATTTTTATTTCCACGGAAGGAAGATATTTTCGTGCTGTGGACCGCCAAAGAAATAAACCAACACCGGCCCATTTAAAGCATCCCACTAGTCGATACGTAATTGCTACAGCCGAAAAGCTTATACAATCCATTTTCTACTTGATATATACATATATATTACATTTTGGAAAAGGAAAAGGGAAATAAAGGATATTTGACCCAAAAAAAGGGGGAAATGGCAAAAAAGTCAACGATCCTCCGAGATAGTGGGTGGTTGATCGGCGAGTGCGGTCATGGACGCTACGGAATCAATCAGTATTGCCCTGCCGCTTAAATTGACCGTCTGCGGGTCTAAAATATGAAATGGCCAAATTGACTAATTAAATGGCTTAACTATTAGAGACAAAATTTAACGGTTAGTTTGGCTAATACCGGGCTTGGGAATCAATTCATATCTCCATCTAACTGGCTTCTTGATTCTAAATTTTGCATTTTAGAATTACAACAAAATCAAGTTGAGAAAACTTTAATTCCAATCCCCTTTTTTTTTTACTTTAAAGTCGAACACGCGTCTTATTTTTATCTTTGTATAGAAAATCCAGGGGATGAGAAAGTCGTTAAGCTAGCCAGACTACCAGCATGAGTTATGTGATTTTCCCTAGCTATTTGTCATTTTATACAAGTTTGGCATTTAATCAAAAGTTTATATTCATTCATTTATATGTTTATATTTATTTTACAGAAGAGAAACGTATTGTACTTTGTGCAAACAACTTGTTCAACAATCCCAGATGTAACAGAATGCGCTCGCAGTTGATGCTCTTGTGGCGGCCCAACAAGTGGACTTTTGAGAGAAGGGCCTAATAGCTTGACAAAGCAGCCAACTCTCCTGTGGGCTCATTATTGTTACCAAGTTAATATTCACGTGTGGCCCAATCATCCTAGTGTGGGATTACTGTTGTTTCTACTTGGCGGCCCGACATAGAGGATCGTATACATGATTTGTTTAATTCTTGCAAAATATGTGCACATATCAGATGTGTGTGTATATATCTACTTCTTTATTACTATTATTACTAAGAACAACAAAAAAAAGCTAGAATGAACAGTAAATTTTTAAATTTTGCACGTATTATCCTCTGAATTCCCCACAACCGTCCATTGTTAACTCACACGTCTAAGGCAACCACTCCCTCACAAATTCCCTTTTTTTCCTGTCCCTCTTTCTTCTTCCCACCTGAACCGAAAATCCCCTTTTTTCTTCACAAAAAAAATTAAAAATTAGGTCTCTCTCTCTCTCTCTGGATCCATCCAGTCGATTCGAATCCATGGCGTCTCAAAGGTGTATAAGGATCCATCCAGTCGATTCGAATCCATGGCGTCTCAAAGGTGTATGCTTCTCAAGGTCATCATCCTCAGCGATAGCGAGTGCATACATCGGCCATGGTTGAGACTTCGGTGGGCCAGCGATTCAACGGAAGAGCCAAGAGCCATGGGTCGAGCAGTCTTCTTACTGTAAGTATATTAATATATACCTATATATTATATATACATATATTATATGTAAGTATATTGTATATATTTATAACTTGAGAGAGAAAGAGTATCACATAAGTATATATTACTTATTTATAAATATGTATTATATAGCTATACATATATTTGTTACATACTTATATTATGCTTACTAGTGTGTACCCCGTGCAAAAGCACGAGCCCTCTGTTTTTTTAAGCATTGCATTTTAAACCCGTCTCCCTCTAATGTTTAATACATTTGATTTGATTATTACATGTTTAAAATTAGAAATCATATCTACTACTTTATATTTAAATGGGTAGCATAACCAGGAAATTTTCTCCTCTAACTTAGAAGACGACCCAAAAAATTACTGTTCATGTTACTGTAAATATTATACTAATTTACTATAGTATTTACAGTATAATGAACAGTAAATCTTTGGATCCTCCTTAAGTATAGAGAAGCTCCTTAAGTATAAAGAAGTAGATTTAAGTATAGTTATTTACTTCACTTATGTGATATACATTTATATAGACTACATGCAATATACTTATATATAATTGTACTTATGTACTTATATAAAATATACTTATATAGGTCTACAATACTTATAACTGCATTATATATACGTACATACTTACACCTTATGATCTTTGTTATATTAGGATGTCGTCGAAAGTGCTGTAACCTCCGACTGCCAAGGCCTAACCCTTAGGCATACCATCCATCTCGGGTAGACCCGGCCCATTTGGACCGGTGTCAGGTCGCCGCAGTTGTAGAAGGACTGAAGAGCAGGTTCCCCGGCAACACGTACGGCACCGTTCACAGCAACAGCAAGGGTTTCTCAGACCTCCTCTCTGCCACCCTAACGGGTAATCAGATATCCCTTCATTGCCAAATATGGTTAAGGTTTTCTTTAATTTTCTTGTATGTTTTTTATTGGATTTATTGAGTGTAACTTCTTGAGACTGCATGTATTAGTATGTGAGAGCTGGAGATTTTTTGTAGGGAGCTTTTGCAGCTGCATAATGTGTGTAGGTGTAAAATTTGATTTCCCGAAAGGAGGACTTCGTTTGTATTGATAAGAATGACTTATTACAAACTAATGAATCAAGATTACAACAGAAGCGGAGGGAATGCCCTTCTTGTTTAACACGGGATCTTTGGTAGCAATAGGACGCCTCCCTCGGTATCGGAACCGAGTTTGCTTCCCTTGGACGATCCGATCGAAGTTGTAGGCGAGCTTCAATGCGCAGTAGAAGCTCGTTTGGATGAGTTCGACGGCCGAACAATTACTTGATTTCTCGGAGCCCGAGTACGCCGAGATCTCAAAGTTCGGTCCTCTATCAATCTCCAGTCAGCCGACAACAGTCTCATCCGACACAAGAGCAATTAAGGCTCTGCACTCTTCAAGCCTCTTTTAGTCAAGAGGCGAAGGTTTTTTTTAGCAGAGCCTGGCCTATTCTTTTTCCAAGAGTAGGAATAGAATCTGGACCTTTTGCATGTGGACAAAAAGGTCCTATAAATAGTCAAGGGATGACATGAGCCATCCCTTGATTTGTGAGATTTGACCACAAGTACATCATGCTCCCTAACTATAGGATGTGACCACCTAGAGGGTCTTGTCAGCCGCCCTCTTTTTGTAGCCATTAATGGCTATTTGTAGAGTAGGGGAGCCATGTTTTTTCCCTTGATTATAGTCGTTAATGGCTATTTGTAGAGTAGGGGAGCCATGTTTTTTCCCTTGAAATGTGGGATATGACCACTGATGCGACTGCTTGCGGGCCGCATTGGGGAGTTTGACACCCGAGCTTGACTTTTAGACAAGCTCAAGCCTACAGGCGAGCTTGAACCTTCGTGCTGGTAAGTCGACTAAACAGGCGGATCCGACTCGATTCGTGCCGACGAGTTTCTAACAGTCGGGCGAGCTTGTCCTCCACGCGAGCTCAGTCATGCGGGCGAGTGGCCTCGCAGCGAGCCTCAAGCCATGTAGGTGAGCTTTTAGCTCAGGCGGGCGGGCTCAACAGGCGAGGCTATGCAGACGATCTTCAAGCTGTCAAGCGAGCTCTGCATGCGAGATTGTGCAGGCAAGCTGGGCTATGCAGGCGAGCTCCGAGTGTTGACAGGCGAGCTTACTCTTTAGGCGAGCTTGGCCCTCAAGCGAGGTTATGCGGGCGAACCTTGTAGGCGAAGCTATGCAGGCGAGTTTCGCTAAGTTCGGGCGAGTTCCAATGTTCAGGCTATCTCTAGCCTTGCAGACGGACTTCCTTATAGGCAAACTACATCCTTTTCAGGCGAGCTTCAAGCATGCATACGAGTTTTAAGTCTTCAGGCGAGCCTGGATCATGCAAGCGAGCCTGGATCATGCAGGCGAGCTTCAAGCTGTCAGGCGAGACTGTGCAGGCGAGCTTCAAGCCTTCAGGCGAGCTAATCTCCTTTGTAGACGAGCTTGCTCTTTAGGCGAGCTCCAGAACATGCTGTAGGCTGTCTAAAAATCACAATAGAAAGCTTATCCCCCATCAACCACCGATGATGGAAGTTACAATCTGACGACTTCCAGAAGGCTGTAATTCGAAGACTTTCGCGTAGATTGCTGAAGGTTACAATCTGACGACCTTCACGACAACTGATGGAAGCTCTACTTCAACAGCCTTCACAATCAACATCGGGAGTTACAATCTGACGACTCTCATATTCTCAAGGAGCCAAGACGAAGATTACAAGACAATGATCTTTGCAACGCTATGACAAAAAGAGATTACTTGGTGATAATCTCTGCAAGGCAAGACGCGGAGGTCCTCCCCGTGTTTCAACATCAAAACGCCAGGGTCGAACCCCGCGTTTCAACATCAAAACGCCAAGGTCGAACCCCGCGTCACAACATCAAAACGCCAAGGTCGAACCCCGCGTTTCAACATCAAAACGCCAGGGTCGAACCCCGCGTCACAACATCAAAACGCCAGGGTCGAACCCCGCGTTTCAATATCAAAACGCCAAGGTCGAACCCCGCGTTACAACAAGCGAAACGTGAGCGACCCTCGCGTTCGTAGGGGTCCAGCCAACACCGACCCCCGCGTTTCTAAGCTACAACAAACCAAAACGCGAGCGACCCTCGCGTTCATCAATGCTCAGCCAACACCCAACTTCGCGTCTTAATTCTAAGAGGCGAAGTTGGGTTCTGAACGCCAGATTGGGCGTTTTGACTTGTTCAAACACAAGCCGAACGGCCTCAAAACCGTTATCCCACGTTCTGAGGGATTTTCACCCACTTAGGAGCGGATTTAGAGGGCAGTTACAACCTCTTATCCCCCTATAAAAGCGAACAAACTCAACTGAGTTAAAAGGTTCGGTTGGATTTTTATTGGCTTGAATCGACCATTGAAGGCTGACTTTTTGGAGCTGAGAATTAGCAGCAACAGGGGAGATCATTGGGGGAACTTCGGAGGAGATAACCAATTTCGTTCTCCTCTCTTTTGTAATCAAGTTGTAATCGGAATCAAAGGAATACAAGTCAATTTTCTTTATTCTCTTCATTGCAATTTTTCCTACATACAAAAGATGGCGACTCTGCTGGGGACTAGCTTCTGTGACGAAGAAGTGGTGGTGCAATCCGATGTTCATCTCACTGGAACAACTATCGAAACTCTCGTGGTAGAGTTTGATCAAGCCAAGTTCGAAGAGACCCTCTCTTTCGGATCCCTTAGCCCCAAGGCCAAGCGTGGTGTCCGCAAGATCTCAAAGGAGGTCAAATCGGTTGTTGAAACGCCAAAGAAAGTCCTCTCCTTTGGCCAAAATTCGTCGAACAGCCCCTCCGCTCCAGGACAATTTGTCGAACAGCCCCTCTGCTTCAGGAGCGAGCTTAGCCTCAGCCGAACTCGCCCAGCGAGTTGAATGTCTCACATCCGCGTCAGCACGACGTGCTACAGGCCATAAACGGCCTATAGAGGAGACCAGCTCCATAAACGTCAACGACGTTGCTGCAAAAGCCTTGAAACAGGCCAAGAAGAACGCTGCTCGTCGAAGAAGAAGGTCTCAGCGACGAGCACAACTTCGAGAAAGTCGATTCTCCAACCAACGCGAACTTCCCGTTCGTGAGCCCAAACGCGACCCTGAGCCCAAACATGAGCTTCGCGAGAACCAGATTGAACGCGGCCCTCAATGGCGCGTTTTACTTCCAAAACGCGGACCTCAAGTCTACATTGAACGCGAACTTCAACTTCGCGTTTCCCAGTCAAAACTCGACCCTCGCGTCGACAATGAAGAACGCGACCCTCATGTCGCCAAACCAAAACGTGACCTTCGCGTTTCAAGTGCCAGACGCGACCCTCACGTTTCAAGTGCCGAACGCGACCTTCGCGTTTCAAAGGCCAAACGCGACCCTCGCGTCCCAAGTTCCAAATCCAATACCGCGCCTGGTGTATACCGTGGAGCTTCGGGGCGCTGCCCCGAACCCCGCCGGGGGGTATACCATCCCCCCCGGACCCCCTGGCTAGGGGCGCGCCGCCCCCTGGACATAACGTCAAATCGTGAGGAGAAGACATCGTTCCAGTGAATCAAGACGTGCGGATCGTCAACGGAGAGCAAACTCGACGCGAGCATTCGAGGGAGGCACTCCATCGCCACCGTGAAGAACCCAGTTTTAAACAAAGAGGAAGAACCAATTTCGTTCTCCTCTCTTTTGTAATCAAATTGTAATCAGAATCAAAAGAATACAAATCAATTTTCTTTATTCTCTTCTTTGCAATTTTTCCTACATACAAAAGATGGCGACTCTGCTGGGGACTAGCTTCTCTGACGAAGAAGTGGTGGTGCAATCCGATGTTCATCTCACTGGAACAACTGTCGAAACTCTCGTGGTAGAGTTTGATCAAGCTAAGTTCGAGAAGGCCCTCTCTTTTGGATCCCTTAGCCCCAAGGCCAAGCGTGGTGTCCGCAAGATCTCAAAGGAGGTCAAATCTGTTGTTGAAACGCCAAAGAAAGTCCTCTCCTTTGGCCAAAATTCGTCGAACAGCCCCTCCGCTCCAGGAGCGGGCTCGACTTCTGCTGAACTCGCACAGCGAGTTGAATATCCCACCTCCGCGTCAACACGACGTGCCACAGGCCTTAAACGGCCTATAAAGGAGACGAGCTCCATAAACGTCAACGACGCTGCTGCTAAGGCTTTGAAACAGGCCAAGAAGAATGCTGCTCGTCGAAGAAGAAGGTCTCAGCGACGAGCACAAGTTCGAGAAAATCGATCCTCCAACCAACGCGAGATTCGCGTTCGTGAGCCTGAACGCGACCCTGAACTTCGCGTTTATGAGCCCAAACATGAGCTTCGCGAGAACCAGACTGAACGCGGCCCTCAATGGCGCGTTTTACAGCCAAAACGCGAACCTCGAGCTTTCGTTGAACGCGAACTGCAACTTCGCGTTTCCCAGTCAAAATACGACCCTCGCGTCGACAATGAAGAACGCGACCCTCATGTCGCCAAACCAAAACACGACCCTCGCGTTTCAAGTGCCAAACGCGATCTTCGCGTTTCAAGTGCCAAACGCGACCTTCGCGTTTCAAGTGCCAAACGCGACCTTCGTGTATCAAGTGCCAAACGCGACCCTCGCGTCCCAAGTTCCAAATCCAATACCGCGAATACTCTGCGTAGCGCGACTAGGTTGAGGGGCGGATATAAGAAGTTTATGGATTCAAGGCATCTCAACCAGATCCATATTCACCAAGAGCCAGTCCTGTCCAATCATGGACTGGGGGTTCTAGTTCAAACCTCACAATCAGTGAGTAATTCTCCTCGAATCTTTATAACAGATTCGAGAGAGTTCACATCGAGAGAAAGATCGATGCAACAAGTCATTCATTCATTTCAATGTGAACGACTGATTCCTACGGTCCTCTCAGGACGCCAATGCTGCTCATATGCGGCCCAACTGCTGGTG
Organism: Asparagus officinalis; assembly: GCF_001876935.1. Classification (NCBI taxonomy): domain Eukaryota; kingdom Viridiplantae; phylum Streptophyta; class Magnoliopsida; order Asparagales; family Asparagaceae; genus Asparagus; species Asparagus officinalis. Next base: position 338,137 of record NC_033798.1, on the reverse strand, counting down.
TTCAACCAATTTACGAACGTTGCTTTACCCAACCAACGACGGCGTTCACACAAGAAGAAGACTTCTGAGGATGAATACCTTAGAGTCACTTCTAACATGATCGGCAGAGGGAGATCATCAGTTCCTAGTTCCGATGAGTCAGAGAACGATCAGTCTCCTGGCTTGAAAGACTTCCTGAATAAGTCTGATGGAGTTTATCAACATACTCGGACGCGAACAGGAGCCATTCCCCCTGTCAACTATCGGAGTTTAGCCAGGGGAACCAATTCCAATGATGAGCACTCAGCCATTGCAGAGTCCCAGTCATCAAGCTCTTTTGTTGAACATGAGAGCTACGCTTATATGACGGGAAACCATGAAGATCTCGCGAAGAGACTTGATGAGCAGGAGGCCATGCTCAAATCTCAGCAAGAGGCCATCAATGAACTCATGGCCCTGTTGACTCAAATTGTCACAGACAAGGCCAAATCTCAGAAGACAGATTCACCACTCAGGCAAGAATCATCTCGAAGGGAAAGAACGTCTTCGTCCCGACCTCCCACAAGCAAAGGGAAGGGAAAAATGGTTGATGACACGGCTTCTGACCAAGAAGCCCACAACCTGGAATCTTCCTCTGATGAAGGAAGAGAGACGGAGTATGAGCAAAGTCGTCAGTCGGCTAAAATTGAGGAATTGGAAGCCCGCCTCAATGTCATTGCTAACAGAAGCGAGCTCCAAGATGAGGGAGTTGTCAGGCCCTACCCTGCCGAATGGGACACCGCCCCTTATCCTCCAAAATTTGAAGTCCCCTGATCTCTCAAGGCGAACAGGCTCAGAAGATTATTGCCAGGATCAAAGCTGAAGAACAAAGTGGGCAAGATCAGCCCGAGCAATCGGACCAAGCCCAATCTTCTCCTGAGCAATCGGACCAAGCTCATTCTTCCCAGTCAGAACCAGAAGATACTACGACCACTGAAGCTAACACCTTTCAGTAGGATGCCGGGTCTCCAATAACTATCACGTTAACAACTACCTCTGATAGTCAAACTCGTTAGATAGTGGCCCACTAGGCGACGTGCCATGTCTACCCTTTTTCCCCATGCACTTATTCAAGACTGGGGGTTGATTTATTTGTAGTTCATTGGATTCTGAGTAATAAATTTTCTGAGTTGTTATGTTTAATAGAATACCTCTGTCAACCATAAAATCTACCAATAAATTATCACGTTAACATTTACCTCTGATAGTCCATCAACTTGTCAATCCGCTTCAATAGGATGACAGGTCCACTAAAACTATCACGTTAATGATCACCTCTGATAGTCTGCTTTCTCCAAATTCCCCCACCAATCCTCTTCAAATAGGATGGCGGGTCTATCAAAACTATCACGTTAATGATTACCTCCGATAGTCCATTCTCTCCAAATTCTCTTGCCAATCCTCTTCAAGTAGGATGGCGGGTCCACAAAAAACTATCATGTTAACCGTTACCTCTGATAGTCAAACTCATCAGATAATGGCCTACCAGGTGATGTGCCTCTATTTTGACTTCATGGATAGTGCCTCACTAGGCAATGTGCCTTATCTACCTCTTTTTATTCCCCTGCTAAGTTTTAATCAAGACTGGGGGTTGGTTACTTTGGATCCACTGGATTAAGAGTAACGAATTTTTCACATCGTCGAGTTAACATTACACTTCTGACGATCATCATCCCCACGGAGTATGCATTCAACTCGCATTACTCCCAATTTGTCACGTTAACAACATACACCTCTGACAATCAACTTATCAATCCTTACCAATAGGATGATAGACTTATCAATCCTCGTCAATAGGATGATAATTCCACAAAGTTGCTCCAATCGCAACACATTCCTGTCACGTTAACAATATACCTCTGACAACAATTCACTTATCAATCTTCTCCAATAGGATGATAAGTCCACAAAGTTGCTCCAATCGCAACACACATCCTTGTCACGTTAATATCAAACCCCTGACAATCCACTTATCAATCCTCGTCAATAGGATGATAAGTCTAAAAAGTTGCTCCAATCGCAACACACATCCTGTCACGTTAACACTATACCTCTGACAAATCCACTTATCAATCCTCGTCAATAGGATGATAAGTCCAAAAAGTTGCTCCAATCGCAACACACATCCTGTCACGTTAACACTATACCTCTGACAAATCCACTTATCAATCCTCATAGGATGATAAGTCCCCAAAGTTGCTCCGATCGCAACACGTCCTTGTCACGTTAACACTAAACCTCTGACAAAATCCACTTATCAATCATCTCCAGTAGGATGATAAGTCCACAAAGTTGCTCCAATCGCAACACATCCCTGTCATGTTAACATCATACCTCTGACAAATTCACTTATCAATCCTCGTCAATAGGATGATAAGTCCACAAAGTTGCTCCAATCGCAACACACATCTGTCACGTTAACACTAAACCTCTGACAAATTCACTTATCAATCCTCGTCAATAGGATGATAAGTCCACAAAGTTGCTCCAATCGCAACACACATCCTGTCACGTTAACAATAAACCTCTGACAACAATCCACTTATCAATCCTCGTCAATAGGATGATAAGTCCACAAAGTTGCTACAATCGCAACACAAATCCTGTCACGTTAACACTAAACCTCTGACAAATTCACTTATCAATCCTCGTCAATAGGATGATAAGTCCACAAAGTTGCTCCAATCGCAACACACATCCTGTCACGTTAACACTAAACCTCTGACAAAACCCACTTATCAATCCTCATCAATAGGATGAACTTATCGACTCTCCTCAATAGAGCGATAGGTCCTCAAATTCCAGTCAAGTTAACATCATACCTCTGACAACACAAATCAACTTATCGATTCTCTTCAATAGAGCGATAAGCCCATAAAATACTGTTAGGTTAACATCACACCTCTAACAGTCAAACCCTCCTCAATGAACTTGTTAATCCTCTTTCAACAAGAATAGCAAGTTTTCATTATGAAATCCCCAGCGGATTAAAGATTTTCTAGAATTATCCTAGTGATAATAAAGAAAATTTTTGAATTTCACTTTAAGTGAAAATTCATGCCAAAGTTAATACTATACTTCTGGCACTTCCAACTTTCTTTCGGTGTTTCAAGCCACACAGGAAGAAACGACACCAAAAATCCATGCCTTCACGCATGGGGGACTTTATCTCGATCCCTAATTAGAGAAATGAACTTGTTAATCTTTTTTCAACAAGAATAGCAAGTTTTCATTATAGAATCCCTAGTGGATTAAAGATTTTCTGAAATTATCCCAGTGATAATAAAGAAAGCTTCTGAATTTCACTCTAAGTGAAAATTCACGCCAAGTTGATGCTACACCTCTGGCATTTCTAATTTTCTTTCAGTGTTTCAAGTGAAAATATAACACAGGAAGAAAAAAATGACAAAGTCTATGTATTCAAAATCATAGCATCAAGTCTAAGAGGGTTCATTCTCTTAGCACAACGTTACATGTGGAACGGACTTAGACAATCCACATGCTAGCCCGACTCAAACGGTAGTCGGTAAAGGCTTATCAAATCCGTTGATGGCTGAGGGTTTGCCAAAAATCATATGCATGTTTTCAGGCCCACCAGCTTAATGGACGTGAGCCAAGACTTGAAACGAATAAGCTGAAGACAAGTCTCAAAGACTTAGTCAAAAATGCATGAAAGTCACGTCCTACGTGGCAGATCCCTTCAATCAAGATGCCTTCAAAGCAAGTGCAGAGAACGACTCCTTTACGACAAGGAATCAACAGCTCTAAGATCAGAGTGAAGATCCAAAGTATTCCGAAAATTCGTCCCAGTCAACCGCGAACTTTCGAAAACTTTGGAGGGGGTTCTGTAGGCTGTCTAAAAATCACAATAGAAAGCTTATCCCCCATCAACCACCGATGACGGAAGTTACAATCTGACGACTTCCAGAAGGCTGTAATTCGAAGACTTTCGCGTAGATTGCTGAAGGTTACAATCTGAAAAGTATTCCGAAAATTCGTCCCAGTCAACCGCGAACTTTCGAAAACTTTGGAGGGGGTTCTGTAGGCTGTCTAAAAATCACAATAGATAGCTTATCCCCCATCAACCACCGATGATGGAAGTTACAATCTGACGACTTCCAGAAGGCTGTAATTCGAAGACTTTCGCGTAGATTGCTGAAGGTTACAATCTGACGACCTTCACGACAACTGATGGAAGCTCTACTTCAACAGCCTTCACAATCAACATCGGGAGTTACAATCTGACGACTCTCATATTCTCAAGGAGCCAAGACGAAGATTACAAGACAATGATCTTTGCAACGCTACGACAAAAAGAGATTACTTGGTGATAATCTCTTCAAGCCCGCGTTTCAACATCAAAACGTCAGGGTCGAACCCCGCGTTTCAACATCAAAACGCCAAGGTCGAACCCCGCGTCACAATATCAAAACGCCAGGGTCGAACCCCGCGTTTCAACATCAAAACGCCAAGGTCGAACCCCGCGTCACAACATCAAAACGCCAGGGTCGAACCCCGCGTTTCAACATCAAAACGCCAAGGTCGAACCCCGCGTTACAACATAAAAACGCCAAGGTCGAACCCCGCGTTTCAACATCAAAACGTCAGGGTCGAACCCCGCGTTTCAACATCAAAACGCTGGAGTCGGACCCCGCGGTCGAACCCCGCGTTTCAACATCAAAACGCCAAGGTCGAACCCCGCGGTCGAACCCCGCGTTTCAACATCAAAACGCCAAGGTCGAACCCCGCGGTCGAACCCCGCGTTTCAACATCAAAACGCCAAGGTCAAACCCCACGTTACAACAGGCGAAACATGAGCGACCCTCGCGTTCGTAGGGGTCCAGCCAACACCGACCCCCGCGTTTCTAAGCTACAACAAACCAAAACGCGAGCGACCCTCGCGTTCATCAATGTTCAGCCAACACCCAACCTCGCGTCTCAATCCAAAGACGTGAGGTTAGGGTCCTGAACGCCAACGTGGGCGTTTGACTCATTCAACATGAGTTGAACGGTTCTAAAACCGTTTCCCACGATTTAAGGGCGGTTACATCCCACTTAGGAGAGATTTAAGGGGCGGTTTCACCGCCTTAATCCTCTATAAATAACTGAAGATCAATTCAGTTCAGGGGCTCTTTTTGGTTCGGGGGGATTTTCTCAGCTAAGATCGACCACCAGAGCTTTCCTCTAGCCTTGGCTTATTAACCGATCTTCGGTTCAAATCAACTCTTTTACAGAGTTCTTCAAAACTCGTTCTGAGGTTGATTTGCTGGTGTGGTTTGCGGCTGCAGAGGTGAAAAGTTGGATTGTTGCATCCTTTTGAGAGAGATAATTGTATGAGGGATTTGAGAGTTTGTTTGAGGGTTTAGATTGAGAGTGATTGTAAACCCTAGTTGTATTCTCTCCCTCTATTAGTAGATCTCCCCCCTCCTTGCCCCGTGGACGTAGGCAATTTGCCGAACCACGTAAAAATTGGTTGTACTGCTTTTGTGTGATTTGTAATAGCTTTTTAGGATCCCTCGACAGGTCAGTCCTAGAACTGATGAGAGGAAGAGCCGATATCTCACTTGGTTGAGATATCCGCTTCAGATTCTTGTCTCCTTGGTGAGACGAGAATTCTTATTGCGATCTGACTCTCTTGTTGTGCTGCCGAAGTGCTGCCGAAATTTCCGCTGCGCGCAACAATGAGAAGATTAGACATCATACCATTAGAAAAAAGGAAAATTAGACATCTGTATCTTGCGTTAGTAACTTGGCAAGGTTTGAACTTAATACGGCAAAAAAGTTGCAAGATCATTCTCACCGTATCCGGAACACTCTCAGATGCAGTGATACTACTACTGCTATTGCTGTCATCACACCCAAATAGGAATGCCCGCGTGGTAGTTGATGTTTGCTTGTGCAAAGATGGTAGCGAATTACTTGCTGTTCGATTGAGAAAAGAAGACTGCAACATCAGCAATTTAAAAGTCAAATGCAGTGTAAATATGCCCAACTTCAAGATGCAAAGATTAAAAACTTGACAGAGCTTAGTATCGATAAAAAGGTTTCTTGATGAGAAAACCCTTAGTATCTATAATTCATCGACGCTGGTTAAATATGCCCAGTTTCAAGATGAGAATTAATAATGAGTAACTTGCGTGAAAGCTTATCAAGAATTCCTCAAATATGTGTTATGCAAGTTTGAAGTCTTGAACAGCCGAAAGCACTTGGTATCCGGTTCAAGGTAATGCATTTCTAAGCCTTTTTTTAAATCCTAAGAAATCTTCAGTTATCCACCATCATTTAAAAAAAAAAAAAAAAATCTTGTTTTCCAGTTCAAGATAATGCATTTCTAAGCATTTTTTAAACCATAAAAAATCTTCAGTAATCCACCATCATCCAAGTAGAGACCTGAGCTAGCTAGTTGTCCTAGCAGTATGGATTTCCATACATGAACCAAAACTACATAGTAATATTGTTCATCAGACTAGCTAAACGGATATTGTGACAGCGCGCAGCAACTAGTTATTATTCACAAACATGGATTCATCATTGTGCTTACTTTTGAAGAGCTATTGCTGTTAATTTGCACCCATCATCAGTGAATCAAAGCTAGCTGCAATATTGTCCTTACATAACCCACCCACCAAAGTCGAGTATGTGATCAAGTTGGGTCTCAGGGACATTTTTGAGCACTTTAAATCATCGACCCTCTCAGCATAACAACAACACTTGATGGATATATATTACACATGCAAATGTTTGAATTCATTTTAAGATCGATCATCTCGACAATATCCAAAAAGGACATTAACAAGGTCGAATCTCCCAACGTTAACAAAGAGGTCAAGGGCCTTTTTTTGGAAGGGCTTTTCGGCTAGTGATGTAGGGAACAATTGAGAAAAGTATTAGCATTTTTTGGGGGAATTGAGTTTGGCGAAGAAGAGTAAGGGCCTGTTTGGATTTGTAGGGGGTGAAGGGAAGTTAAGGGAAACTAGTTGAGAGAATGGAAGGGAAGAGAAGAGAGTTCTCATCCCCTTGGTTACACCCCAATTTGGGGGGTAACAAATTTTATACTATTAGGGGGTGAACTAAGGGGAACTAGGGTGAATAACTTTACCTCCTAAATGTTCCTAAACAAGGTGAATGGAGGTGAATGGTTCCCCTAACTTCTCTTCACCCTCATTCCCCTCAATCCAAACAAGCCCTTGGTCATCTCCCAAGGCAAAATAAATTATACCATTATTATACTTCTTAGCTGGAGAGGCTGAAATGCTTTTTCTCTTTCTTTACTTAAGGGTTTGACTTTGCCGTGGGGTTTGTCATATTTCATTTCACATAGTAGGGTCTTATAATGTTTTCTCAGGGGTTGTTTGTTTGACTAAAAAGGGAGGAATCAAAGAATAGGAAACTTATTTCCTATAATATGTTTTTTCTGTGTTTGGTTGACTTCTTAAAAGTAAAAAAAAAAAAGAGATGAGATGAGTTAAGTTGTTACCATATTATTGGATGATCTGAGTGATTTTTTAAGAAAACTTGTTTTGAGGTTGTTTGGTTGGCTAAAAAAAGGAAATGAATTATAAGAAACATATTTCCTATAATAGGTTCTTTTCTTGTGTTTGGTTCATTCTTAAAACTAAGAAAATAGATGAGATAAGATAAGTTGTCATTATATTATGAGAAAAATGCTTCCAGCCCCCAAAAGCCAAGAGAACATGCTTCCCACCCCCAAGACTTTGTCAACGGGTGTTTTACCCCAAAAAATAAAGATTCTGTTCTCTAAGCCCCCAAAACACAAAACCCAAGAGATTAAAATATGTGAAGACCATAATACCCTTCTCTCTCTCTTTCTTTTTTTATTAAAATATGATGAGGATTATTTTATTATTTTCGTTTTCTCTCTCTCTTTATCATCTCTCTCTTTATCATCTCTCTCTTTATCATGATGTATTGAGATGATAGTTGAAATGATTGATGGAGATTATTTTATTATTTTTGTTTTTTATTATTTTCGTTGTTTGTATTAAGAGATTGTTAAAGTTACGGGTTAATTGTTAAGGTTACGAGTGAATTGTTAATGTTACGGGACAACTGTTAAGGTTATGGATCCTCTCTCTCTCTCTCTCTCATGATGTTACTTTGATGATATTGAAATGATTGAAGAAGATTATTATTTTATTATTTTTGTTTTTTATTCTTTTCGTTTTTTTAGAATATTTGTTGTTAAGGATAATAGTTGGTTGTAAAGGTTATGCATTGATTGTTAAGGTTACGGGTTGGTTGTTAAGGTTACGGTTTTGTTGTTAAGGTTATGGGTTTGTTGTGTAGTTTACGGATTTGTTGTTAAGGTTACGGGTTTAATTGTTAAGGTTACAAGTTTAATTGTTAAGGTTACAGATTTAATTATTAAGGTTACAGGTTTAATTGTTACGGTTACGGGTTTAATTATTATTAGCAGGGTTGAACTCTGAGGCCCCGTTTGGCAAATGGTTAATGAAGAGGGGTTAAAGAGAATGATTAATGTACTTAGCACATTTGATAATCCGAAGGACTAAATTATTAACCCGTTAAATAAGTTTTATTTTAGCCCTTATGATCAGTTTTAGTGTTTAGGAATAACAATGATTTTGACTATTTTCTTTATAATTAGAAGGGTTAACTCTTATTCCATTTAAATAGGAGTATTAGTAAACCCCTCATTTTGAGGGGTTAACTCATTTTAACCCCTCTAGAGGGGTTAACTTAACCCTTCTATATTTTTTATGTTTGGCAATTATGAAGGGTTAACTCACTTTAACCCTTATATAGATTTGTTGTGTTTGGCAGGTTAAGAAGGGGTTAAGTCTCCTTAACCCCTCACTTAACCCTTTGCCAAACGGTACCTGAAAGATGGTACCTTTGACCTTGGTATGGAGCAAGAAATTGTAGCTTATTTGGATAGCCGCAGTCAACTAGATAAAATTTATCTACAACCAAGAATAAAAATATGAATGAGAAAAAAATATTATAAAAGCTAAAAAATATTCTTTAATTGATAGAATACTATGTAAAGATTATTACTCTGTGAAAGTGAAAGTTCATAAGGTCTACTCATTGCGTCCTTTAAGGCTCTTGCATCATTAGCAGAGCCCTCCCACCTAGCTAAGACATAAATGAATTTGAGATCAAATGTGCAAGCTGACAAGACGTTCTGAGAGAGAAAACAATATCTATTTCGATAGGACGTTTGATCTATGTTATACACCATGCACGGTATATAAGTCTCATCTATTGTACCGATGCAGTCCTGAATAATCAATGCGTCAGAGCATCTCAGCTCACGCGTGTGGGCGCGTGTGTGCACGTGTGTGTTTGTGGGAGCGCGACACAAGTCGGAAGTACAGTGTGGGGCCCACGTGGCCAAGGATTCCGTGGAAGGAAAAAGCCCGAGAGTCGGTGGTGGGTGGATTGCCAAAATAAAGGGGAGAGTTGCGGGACGCTGCCGAGGCGTCCGGCTGCTGCTGCTGCTGTGCTGCTGCGATTCGACCCATCCCTCTCCCCTCTCTCAATTTCCAGGAGGAGGTCAGCGTGCATCTCTTCTCTCCCCCCCCCCGCCCCCCTTCCCCCTTTCTAAACCCTAGGAGCAAAACGTAACCTAGTTTTGATTTTTTTCTTCATTATTAATTAATTTTTAACTTATAAATTAAATAATAAATGTGGCCTCTGTTTGATTTCCTCTCTCTCTCTCTCTCTCTCTCTCGATATTATTTACGTTAGCTATCATTTAAAATAAAATAACAGAAAAAATTCCCCGCAAACCAGACGAAAGCGTGAAATCGCCCCGATTTTCGCGACATACGTGATGTAATATTTAGCATGTTGTTGTTGTTGTTATTAGCTTTTTTGGAACGATCATCTCTTTATTATTGTTGTTCCATAGATGTTGAGTTGTAATTACCTAACGGCAATAATAGCACCCCCCCCCCCCCCCCCCCCCCCACAAAAAAAAAAAAAAAAAAAAAAAGAAGAAAAAAAAGAAGAAGAAAAAAAAGAAAGAAAAAAAAACCCCCTCTAGAGTCTAGACAAATGCTGCTCCATCCATTTTTGATGAGAATTAACTTAAAACAGGCAAAAGGAGTGAACTTGGGCATCGACAAATATGGTCGAAGAGGCACAACACAAGATACAATTACAACAAGCACAACCGGACGCTTCAACCCAGGCTATCATACCTCTGCCCCCCTCAGAAGAGAAAGGAACTAATAATGGGGACACCAGCATCGCAGCATCACCACCACCGACAC
>NC_033798.1:299970-326857 GCF_001876935.1 Asparagus officinalis | reverse complement strand
AATATCTTTGCCGAATTCAAAACCGATGATTTCATGAGCTATAACACGTGATTATAGACCCTACTCGAGAGTTTGGGCCCGGCGAAATATTATTTTGCGGGGCTCAAATATCGCGATTTCATGTGTTAAAACGCATGGTTTTCCGTCCGTTTAGGTTCGTTTCTACCCGGGAGCGATTTCATAGGTTATAATAAACCATTGTTCAAACTCACGAGATCACGAGCTATAGGAAATAATTTTCTCCCAGCTTCGATGGTTTCGTCTAGAGCTATAGGAAATAATTTTCTCCCAGCTTCGATGGTTTCGTCTAACGGCAAATGACTCGGCTGAGTCAAATTTCACGATATCGAGAGCTATAACCCTCGTCTAACGGCAAATGACTCGGCTGAGTCAAATTTCACGATATCGAGAGCTATAACCCACGAAATTTGACCATTTACGTCCCTTTTCAACCCGGTGTAGACAATAAGTTGGAGTTAATATTTCTCAATTTCGTGAGCTATAACCCATGATTTCTGTCACATTTTGTTAGTTTAGGTCTGCTTCGACCTAGCACAAGAAATCTTTGCCAAATTAAAAACCGAAAATTTCATGAGCTGTAACTCATGAATTTTGACCATTTCATTTGTTCTGGCCGGGTGTCGAAAATGTTGAAACCGATTATTTTATAAGCTATTATCCGTACGACTTCTAAACATTTTGTTCTGTTTGACGCCCCGTGTCAAAATATCTTTATCGAATTCAAAACCGATGATTTCATGAGCTATAACATGTGATTATTGACCCTTCTCGTGCGTTTGGGCCTGACAGCAAATAATTTGGCGGAGTTCAAATCCAGCAATTTCATGGGTTATAACCCATGTTTTTTCGACCGTTTTGGTCCGTTTCAACACGGGTGAGATTTCTTATGTTATAACCCATTGTTCGAATTTCACGAGTTCGTGAGCTATAGGCAATGATTTGTCCCCAACTTCGAAGGTTTCGTCCGACGGCAAATGACTTGGCTGAGTGAAATTTCACGATTTCATGAGCTGTAACCCATGAATTTTGACCATTTTATTCTTATTCAGCGGGTGTCATAAATGTCAAAACAGACGATTTCATGAGCTATAGTTCGTACGATTTCTGACCATTTTGGTCTGTTCGATGCCCCGTGTCATAATATCTTTGTCGAATTCAAAACCGACGATTTCATGAGCTATAACACATGATTATTGACCCTTCTCGTACGTTTGGGGTAGGCGGTAAATAATTAGACGGAGTTCAAATATCGTGATTTCACGGGTTATAACCCATGGTTTTACGACCGTTTCGGTCCGTTTTGAACCGGGCGCGATTTCATGGATTATAACCCATTGCTCGAATTTCACAAATTCGTGAGCTATAGGCAACGATTTGTCCCCAACTTCTACGCTTTCTTTCGACGGAAAATGGCACGACATAGTCAAATTTCATGATTTCGTGAGCTATAACCCATGAAATTTGTCCATTTACGCACCTTTTTCAGCCCGTGCAGATAAATAGGCGGAGTGCATATTTCGCGATTTCGTGAGCTATAACCTATGATTTCTCACACATTTTGTCAGTTTTTTCGTTCCGTTTCGACCCGACGCCAGAAAGTTTTGCCGAATTCAAAACTAACAATTTCTGTTTTGTAACCCATGAATATTGACCATTTTCTTCTTTTCCTATCAGGTTTTGGAAATGTCCAAACCGATGATTTTATAAGCTCTTGTCCGTACGATTTCTGTCCATTTTGGTCTGTTCGACACCCCGTGTCAAAATATCTTTGTCGAATTCAAAACTGATGATTTCATGAGCTATAACACGTGATTATAGACCCTACTCGTGCGTTTGGGCCCGGCGAAAAATAATTTTGCGGGGCTCAAATATCGCGATTTCATGTGTTAAAACGCATGGTTTTCCGACCGTTTAGGTTCGTTTCTACCCAGGAGCGATTTCATAGGTTATAATAACCCATTGTTCAAACTCCCGAGTTCACGAGCTATAGGAAACAATTTTCTCCCACCTTCGATGGTTTCGTCTAACGGCAAATGACTCGGCGGAGTCAAATTTCACGATTTCGTGAGCTATAACCCACGAAATTTGCCCATTTACGTCCCTTTTCAACCCGGTGTAGACAATAAGTTGGAGTTAATATTTCTCAATTTCATGAGGTATAACCCATGATTTCTGTCACATTTTGTCAGTTTAGGTCTGCTTCGCCCCAGCACAAGAAATCTTGGCCAAATTAAAAACCGGCAATTTCATGAGTTGTAACCCGTGAATTTTGACCATTTCATTTGTTCTGGTCTGGTGTCGAAAATGTTGAAACCGATTATTTTATAAGCTATTATCCGTACGACTTCTAAACATTTTGTTCTGTTTGACGCCCCGTGTCAAAATATCTTTACCGAATTCAAAACCGATGATTTCATGAGCTATAACACGTGATTATTGACCCTTCTCGTGCGTTTGGGCCTGACAGCAAATAATTTGGCGGAGTTCAAATACAGTAATTTCTTGGGTTATAACCCATGGTTTTTCGACCGTTTTGGTCCGTTTCAACCCGGGTGAGATTTCTTATGTTATAACCCATTGTTCGAATTTCACGAGTTCGTGAGCTATAGGCAATGATTTGTCCCCAACTTCGAAGGTTTCGTCCGACGGCAAATGACTTGGCTGAGTGAAATTTCACGATTTCATGAGCTGTAACCCATGAATTTTGACCATTTTATTCTTATTCAGTGGGTGTCATAAATGTCAAAACAGACGATTTCATGAGCTATAGTTCGTACGATTTCTGACCATTTTGGTCTGTTCGATGCCCCGTGTCATAATATCTTTGTCGAATTCAAAACCGACGATTTCATGAGCTGTAACACATGATTATTGACCCTTCTCGTACGTTTGGGGTAGGCGGTAAATAATTAGACGGAGTTCAAATATCGTGATTTCACGGGTTATAACCCATGGTTTTACGACCGTTTCCGTCCGTTTTGAACCGGGCGCGATTTCATGGATTATAACCCATTGCTCGAATTTCACAAAATCGTGAGTTATAGGCAACGATTTGTCCCCAACTTCTACGCTTTCTTTCGACGGAAAATGGCACGACATAGTCAAATTTCATGATTTCGTGAGCTATAACTCATGAAATTTGTCCATTTACGCACCTTTTTCAGCCCGTGCAGATAAATAGGCGGAGTGCATATTTCGCGATTTCGTGAGCTATAACCTATGATTTCTCACACATTTTGTCAGTTTTTTCGTTCCGTTTCGACCCGACGCCAGAAAGTTTTGCCGAATTCAAAACTAACAATTTCTGTTTTGTAACCCATGAATATTGTCCAATTTCTTCTTTTCCTATCAGGTTTTGGAAATGTCAAAACCGATGATTTTATAAGCTATTGTCCATACGATTTCTGACCATTTTGGTCTGTTCGACACCCCGTGTCAAAATATCTTTGCCAAATTCAAAACCGATGATTTCATGAGCTATAACACGTGATTATAGACCCTACTCGTGCGTTTGGGCCCGGCGAAAAATTATTTTGCGGGGCTCAAATATCACGATTTCATGTGTTAAAATGCATGGTTTTCCGTCCGTTTAGGTTCGTTTCTACCCGGGAGCGATTTCATAGGTTATAATAAACCATTGTTCAAACTCACGAGATCACGAGCTATAGGAAACAATTTTCTCCCAACTTCGATGGTTTCGTCTAACGGCAAATGACTCGGCGGAGTCGAATTTCACGATTTCGTGAGCTATAACCCACGAAATTTGCCCATTTACGTCCCTTTTGAACGCGGTGTAGAAAATAAGTTGGAGTTAATATTTCTCAATTTCATGAGCTATAACCCATGATTTCTGTCACATTTTGTCAGTTTAGGTCTGCTTCGACCTAGCACAAGAAATCTTTGCCAAATTAAAAACCGACAATTTCATGAGCTGTAACCCATGAATTTTGACCATTTCATTTGTTTGGTCGGGTGTCGAAAATGTTGAAACCGAATATTTTATAAGCTATTATTCGTACGACTTCTAAACATTTTGTTCTGTTTGACGCCCCGTGTCAAAATATCTTTACCGAATTCAAAACCGATGATTTCATGAGCTATAACACGTGATTATTAACCCTCCTCGTGCGTTTGGGCCTGACAGCAAATAATTTGGCGGAGTTCAAATACATCAATTTCATGGGTTATAACCTATGGTTTTTCGACCGTTTTGGTCCGTTTCAACCCGGGTGAGATTTCTTATGTTATAACCCATTGTTCGAATTTCACGAGTTCGTGAGCTATAGGCAATGATTTGTCCCCAACTTCGAAGGTTTCGTCCGACGGCAAATGACTTGGCCGAGTGAAATTTCACGATTTCATGAGCTGTAACCCATGAATTTTGACCATTTTATTCTAATTCAGCGGGTGTCATAAATGTCAAAACAAACGATTTCATGAGCTATAGTTCGTACGATTTCTAACCATTTTGGTCTGTTCGATGCCCCGTGTCATAATATCTTTGTCGAATTCAAAACCGACGATTTCATGAACTATAACACATGATTATTGACCCTTCTCGTACGTTTAGGGTAGGCGGTAAATAATTAGACGGAGTTCAAATATCGTGATTTCACGGGTTATAACCCATGGTTTTACGACCGTTTCGGTCTGTTTTGAACCGGGCGCGATTTCATGGATTATAACCCATTGCTCGAATTTCAAAAATTCGTGAGCTATATGTAACGATTTGTCCCCAATTTCTACGCTTTCTTTCGACGGAAAATGGCACGACATAGTCAAATTTCATGATTTCGTGAGCTATAACCCATGAAATTTGTCCATTTACGCACCTTTTTCAGCCCGTGCAGATAAATAGGCGGAGTGCATATTTCGCGATTTCGTGAGCTATAACCTATGATTTCTCACACATTTTGTCAGTTTTTTCGTTCCGTTTCGACCCGACGCCAGAAAGTTTTGCCAAATTCAAAACTAACAATTTCTGTTTTGTAACTCATGAATATTGACCATTTTCTTCTTTTCCTATCAGGTTTTGGAAATGTCCAAACCGATGATTTTATAAGCTATTGTCCGTACGATTTCTGACCATTTTGGTCTGTTCGACACCCCGTGTCAAAATATCTTTGCCGAATTCAAAACCGATGATTTCATGAGCTATAACACGTGATTATAGACCCTACTCGTGCGTTTGGGCCCGGTGAAAAATAATTTTGCGGGGCTCGAATATCGCGATTTCATGTGTTAAAACGCATGGTTTTCCGACCGTTTAGGTTCGTTTCTACCCAGGAGCGATTTCATAGGTTATAATAACCCTTTGTTCATACTCACGAGTTCACGAGCTATAGGAAACAATTTTCTCCTAACTTCGATGGTTTCGTCTAACGGCAAATGACTCGGCGGAGTCAAATTTCACGATTTCGTGAGCTATAACCCACGAAATTTGCCCATTACGTCCCTTTTCAACCCGGTGTAGACAATAAGTTGGATTTAATATTTCTCAATTTCATGAGCTATAACCCATGATTTCTGTCACATTTTGTCAGTTTAGGTCTGCTTCGACCTAGCACAAGAAATCTTTGCCAAATTAAAAACCGACAATTTCATGAGCTGTAACCCGTGAATTTTGACCATTTCATTTGTTCTGGTCGGGTGTCGAAAATGTTGAAACCGATTATTTTATAAGCTATTATCCGTACGACTTCTAAACATTTTGTTCTGTTTGACGCCCCGTGTAAAAATATCTTTACCGAATTCAAAACCGATGATTTCATGAGCTATAACACGTGATTATTGACAGTTCTCGTGCGTTTGGGCCTGACAGCAAATAATTTGGCGGAGTTCAAATACAGCAATTTCATGGGTTATAACCCATGGTTTTTCGACCGTTTTGGTCCGTTTCAACCCGGGTGAGATTTCTTATGTTATAACCCATTGTTCGAATTTCACGAGTTCGTGAGCTATAGGCAATGATTTGTCCCCAACTTCAAAGGTTTCGTCCGACGGCAAAGGACTTGGCTGAGTGAAATTTCATGATTTCATGAGATGTAACCCATGAATTTTGACCATTTTATTCTTATTCAGCGGGTGTCATAAATGTCAAAACAAACGATTTCATGAGCTATAGTTCGTACGATTTCTGACCATTTTGGTCTGTTCGATGCCCCGTGTCATAATATCTTTGTCGAATTCAAAACCGACGATTTCATGAGCTATAACACATGATTATTGACCCTTCTCGTACGTTTGGGGTAGGCGGTAAATAATTAGACGGAGTTCAAATATCGTGATTTCACGGGTTATAACCCATGGTTTTACGACCGTTTCGGTCCGTTTTGAACCGGGCGCGATTTCATGGATTATAACCCATTGCTCGAATTTCACAAATTCGTGAGCTATAGGCAACGATTTGTCCCCAACTTCTACGCTTTCTTTCGACGGAAAATGGCACGACATAGTCAAATTTCATGATTTCGTGAGCTATAACCCATGAAATTTGTCCATTTACGCACCTTTTTCAGCCCGTGCAGATAAATAGGCGGAGTGCATATTTCGCGATTTCGTGAGCTATAACCTATGATTTCTCACACATTTTGTCAGTTTTTTTGTTCCGTTTCGACCCGACGCCAGAAAGTTTTGCCGAATTCAAAACTAACAATTTCTGTTTTGTAACCCATGAATATTGACCATTTTCTTCTTTTCCTATCAGGTTTTGGAAATGTCCAAACCGATGATTTTATAAACTATTGTCCGTACGATTTCTGACCATTTTGGTCTGTTCGACACCCCGTGTCAAAATATCTTTGCCGAAATCAAAACCGATGATTTCATGAGCTATAACACGTGATTATAGACCCTACTCGTGCGTTTGGGCCCGGCGAAAAATAATTTTGCGGGGCTCAAATATCGCGATTTCATGTGTTAAAACGCATGGTTTTCCGACCGTTTAGGTTCGTTTCTACCCAGGAGCGATTTCATAGGTTATAATAACCCATTGTTCAAACTCACGAGTTCACGAGCTATAGGAAACAATTTTCTCCCAACTTCGATGGTTTCGTCTAACGGCAAATGACTCGGCGGAGTCAAATTTCACGATTTCGTGAGCTATAACCCACGAAATTTGCCCATTTACGTCCCTTTTCAACCCGGTGTAGACAATAAGTTGGAGTTAATATTTCTCAATTTCATGAGCTATAACCCATGATTTCTGTCACCCGGGTGAGATTTCTTATGTTATAACCCATTGTTCGAATTTCACGAGTTCGTGAGCTATAGGCAATGATTTGTCCCCAACTTCGAAGGTTTCGTCCGACGGCAAATGACTTGGCTGAGTGAAATTTCACGATTTCATGAGCTGTAACCCATGAATTTTGACCATTTTATTCTTATTCAGCGGGTGTCATAAATGTCAAAACAGACGATTTCATGAGCTATAGTTCGTACGATTTCTGACCATTTTGGTCTGTTCGATGCCCCGTGTCATAATATCTTTGTCGAATTCAAAACCGACGATTTCATGAGCTATAACACATGATTATTGACCCTTCTCGTACGTTTGGGGTAGGCGGTAAATAATTAGACGGAGTTCAAATATCGTGATTTCACGGGTTATAACCCATGGTTTTACGACCTTTTCGGTCTGTTTTGAACCGAGCGCGATTTCATGGATTATAACCCATTGCTCGAATTCAAAACTAACAATTTTTGTTTTGTAACCCATGAATATTGACCATTTTCTTCTTTTCCTATCAGGTTTTGGAAATGTCCAAACCGATGATTTTATAAGCTATTGTCCGTACGATTTCTGACCATTTTCGTCTGTTCGACACCCCGTGTCAAAATATCTTTGCCGAATTCAAAACCGATGATTTCAAGAGCTATAACACGTGATTATAGACCCTACTCATGCGTTTGGCCCCGGCGAAAAATAATTATGCGGGGCTCAAATATCGCTATTTCATGTGTTAAAACGCATGGTTTTCCGATCGTTTAGGTTTGTTTCTACCCGGGAGCGATTTCATAGGTTATAATAACCCATTGTTCAAACTCACGAGATCACGAGCTATAGGAAATAATTTTCTCCCAACTTCGATGGTTTCGTCTAACGGCAAATGACTCGGCTGAGTCAAATTTCACGATATCGTCAGCTATAACCCACGAAATTTGCCCATTTACGTCCCTTTTCAACCCGGTGTAGACAATAAGTTGGAGTTAATATTTCTCAATTTCGTAAGTTATAACCCATGATTTCTGTCAAATTTTGTCAGTTTAGGTCTGCTTCGACCTAGCACAAGAAATCTTTGCCAAATTAAAAACCGACAATTTCAAGATCTGTAACCCATGAATTTTGACCATTTCATTTTTTCTGGCCGGGTGTTGAAAATGTTGAAACCGATTACTTTATAAGCTATTATCCGTACGACTTCTAAACATTTTGTTCTGTTTGACGCCCCGTGTCAAAATATCTATACCGGATTCAAAATCGATGATTTCATGAGCTATAACATGTGATTATTGACCCTTCTCGTGCGTTTGGGCCTGACAGCAAATAATTTGGCGGAGTTCAAATACAGCAATTTCATGGGTTACAACCCATGGTTTTACGACCGTTTTGGTACGTTTCAACCCGGGTGAGATATCTTATGTTATAACCCATTGTTCGAATATCACGAGTTCGTGAGCTATAGGCAATGATTTGTCCCCAACTTCGAAGGTTTCGTCCGACGGCAAATGACTTGGCTGAGTGAAATTTCACGATTTCATGAGCTGTAACCCATGAATTTTGACCATTTTATTCTTATTCAGCGGGTGTCATAAATGTCAAAACAGACGATTTCATGAGCTATAGTTCGTACGATTTCTGACCATTTTGGTCTGTTCGATGCCCCGTGTCATAATATCTTTGTCGAATTCAAAACCGACGATTTCATGAGCTATAACACATGATTATTGACCCTTCTCGTACGTTTGGGGTAGGCGGTAAATAATTAGACGGAGTTCAAATATCGTGATTTCACGGGTTATAACCCATGGTTTTACGACCGTTTCGGTCCGTTTTGAAACGGGCGCGATTTCATGGATTATAACCCATTGCTCGAATTTCACAAATTCGTGAGCTATAGGCAACGATTTGTCCCCAACTTCTACGCTTTCTTGCGATGGAAAATGAGATGACATAGTCAAATTTCATGATTTCGATTTCATGAGATTTGTCCCCAACTTCTACGGTTTCTTTCGACGAAAAATGGCACGACATAGTCAAATTTCATGATTTCGTGAGCTATAACCCGTGAAATTTGTCCATTTACGCACCTTTTTCAGCCCGTGTGGATAAATAGGCTAAGTGCATATTTCGCGATTTCGTGAGCTATAACCTATGATTTCTCACACATTTTGTCAGTTTTTTCGTTCCGTTTCGACCCGACGCCAGAAAGTTTTGCCGAATTCAAAACTAACAATTTCTGTTTTGTAACCCATGAATATTGACCAATTTCTTCTTTTCCTATCAGGTTTTGGAAATGTCAAAACCGATGATTTTATAAGCTATTGTCCGTACGATTTCTGACCATTTTGGTCTGTTCGACACCCCGTGTCAAAATATCTTTGCCGAATTCAAAACCGATGATTTCATGAGCTATAACACGTGATTATAGACCCTACTCGTGCGTTTGGGCCCGGCGAAAAATAATTTTGCGGGGCTCAAATATCGCGATTTCATGTGTTAAAACGCATGGTTTTCCGACCGTTTAGGTTCGTTTCTACCCGGGAGCGATTTCATAGGTTATAATAACCCAATGTTCAAACTCACGAGTTCACGAGCTATAGGAAACAATTTTCTCCCAACTTCGATAGTTTTGTATAACGGCAAATGACTCGGCGGAGTCAAATTTCACGATTTCGTGAGCTATAACCCACGAAATTTGCCCATTTACGTCCCTTTTCAACCCGGTGTAGACAATAAGTTGGAGTTAATATTTCTCAATTTCGTGAGCTATAACCCATGATTTCTGTCACATTTTGTCAGTTTAGGTCTGCTTCGACCTAGCACAAGAAATCTTTGCCAAATTAAAAACCGACAATTTCATGAGCTGTAACCCATGAATTTTGACCATTTCATTTGTTCTGGTCGGGTGTCAAAAATGTTGAAACCGATTATTTTATAAGCTATTATCCGTACGACTTCTAAACATTTTGTTCTGTTTGATGCCCCGTGTCAAAATATCTTTACCGAATTCAAAACCGATGATTTCATGAGCTAAAACACGTGATTATTGACCCTTCTCGTGCATTTGGGCCTGACAGCAAATAATTTGGCGGAGTTCAAATACAGCAATTTCATGGGTTATAACCCATGGTTTTTCGACCGTTTTGGTCCGTTTCAACCCGGGTGAGATTTCTTATGTTATAACCCATTGTTCGAATTTCACGAGTTCGTGAGCTATAGGCAATGATTTGTCCCTAACTTCGAAGGTTTCGTCCGACGGAAAATGACTTGGCTGAGTGAAATTTCACGATTTCATGAGCTGTAACCCATGAATTTTGACCATTTTATTCTTATTCAGCGGGTGTCATAAATGTCAAAACAGACGATTTCATGAGCTATAGTTCGTACGATTTCTGACCATTTTGGTCTGTTCGATGCCCCGTGTCATAATATCTTTGTCGAATTCAAAACCGACGATTTCATGAGCTATAACACATGATTATTGACCCTTCTCGTACGTTTGGGGTAGGCGGTAAATAATTAGACGGAGTTCAAATATCGTGATTTCACGGGTTATAACCCATGGTTTTACGACCGTTTCGGTCCGTTTTGAACCGGGCGCGATTTCATGGATTATAACCCATTGCTCGAATTTCACAAATTCGTGAGCTATAGGCAACGATTTGTCCCCAACTTCTACGCTTTCTTTCGACCGAAAATGGCAAGACATAGTCAAATTTCATGATTTCGTGAGCTATAACCCATGAAATTTGTCCATTTACGCACCTTTTTCAGCCCGTGCAGATAAATAGGCGGAGTGCATATTTCGCGATTTCGTGAGCTATAACCTATGATTTCTCACACATTTTGTCAGTTTTTTCGTTCCGTTTCGACCCGACGCCAGAAAGTTTTGCCGAATTCAAAACTAACAATTTCTGTTTTGTAACCCATGAATATTGACCATTTTCTTCTTTTCCTATCAGGTTTTGGAAATGTCAAAACCGATGATTTTATAAGCTATTGTCCGTACGATTTCTGACCATTTTGGTCTGTTCGACACCCCGTGTCAAAATATCTTTGCCGAATTCAAAACCGATGATTTCATGAGCTATAACACGTGATTATAGACCCTACTCGTGCGTTTGGGCCCGGCGAAAAATAATTATGCGGGGCTCAAATATCGCTATTTCATGTGTTAAAACGCATGGTTTTCCGATCGTTTAGGTTCGTTTCTACCCGGGAGCGATTTCATAGGTTATAATAACCCATTGTTCAAACTCACGAGATCACGAGCTATAGGAAATAATTTTCTCCCAACTTCGATGGTTTCGTCTAACGGCAAATGACTCGGCGGAGTCAAATTTCACGATTTCGTGAGCTATAACCCACGAAATTTGCCCATTTACGTCCCTTTTCAACCCGGTGTAGACAATAAGTTGGAGTTAATATTTCTCAATTTCGTGAGCTATAACCCATGATTTCTGTCACATTTTGTCAGTTTAGGTCTGCTTCGACCTAGCACAAGAAATCTTTGCCAAATTAAAAACCGACAATTTCATGAGCTGTAACCCATGAATTTTGACCATTTCATTTGTTCTGGTCGGGTGTCGAAAATGTTGAAACCGATTATTTTATAAGCTATTATCCGTACGACTTCTAAACATTTTGTTCTGTTTGACGCCCCGTGTCAAAATATCTATACCGGATTCAAAACCGATGATTTCATGAGCTATAACACGTGATTATTGACCCTTCTCGTGCGTTTGGGCCTGATAGCAAATAATTTGGCGGAGTTCAAATACAGCAATTTCATGGGTTACAACCCATGGTTTTACGATCGTTTTGGTACGTTTCAACCCGGGTGAGATTTCTTATGTTGTAACCCATTGTTCGAATTTCACGAGTTCGTGAGCTATAGGCAGTGATTTGTCCCCAACTTCGAAGGTTTCGTCCGACGGCAAATGACTTGGCTGAGTGAAATTTCACGATTTCATGAGCTGTAACCCATGAATTTTGACCATTTTATTCTTATTCAGCGGGTGTCATAAATGTCAAAACAGACGATTTCATGAGCTATAAATCGTACGATTTCTGACCATTTTGGTCTGTTCGATGCCCCGTGTCATAATATCTTTGTCGAATTCAAAACCGACGATTTCATGAGCTATAACACATGATTATTGACCCTTCTCGTACGTTTGGGGTAGGCGGTAAATAATTAGACGGAGTTCAAATATCGTGATTTCACGGGTTATAACCCATGGTTTTACGACCGTTTCGGTCCGTTTTGAACCGGGCGCGATTTCATGGATTATAACCCATTGCTCGAATTTCACAAATTCGTGAGCTATAGGCAACGATTTGTCCCCAACTTCTACGGTTTCTTTCGACGAAAAATGGCACGACATAGTCAAATTTCATGAGATTTGTCCCCAACTTCTACGGTTTCTTTCGACGAAAAATGGCACGACATAGTCAAATTTCATGATTTCGTGAGCTATAACCCGTGAAATTTGTCCATTTACGCACCTTTTTCAGCCCGTGCGGATAAATAGGCTGAGTGCATATTTCGTGATTTCGTGAGCTATAACCTATGATTTCTCACACATTTTGTCAGTTTTTTCGTTCCGTTTCGACCCGACGCCAGAAAGTTTTGCCGAATTCAAAACTAACAATTTCTGTTTTGTAACCCATGAATATTGACCATTTTCTTCTTTTCCTATCAGGTTTTGGAAATGTCAAAACCGATGATTTTATAAGCTATTGTCCGTACGATTTCTGACCATTTTGGTCTGTTCGACACCCCGTGTCAAAATATCTTTGCCGAATTCAAAACCGATGATTTCATGAGCTATAACACGTGATTATAGACCCTACTCTTACGTTTGGGCCCGGCGAAAAATAATTTTGCGGGGCTCAAATATCGCGATTTCATGTGTTAAAACGCATGGTTTTCCGATCGTTTAGGTTCGTTTCTACCCGGGAGCGATTTCATAGGTTATAATAACCCAATGTTCAAACTCACGAGTTCACGAGCTATAGGAAATAATTTTCTCCCAACTTTGATGGTTTTGTATAACGGCAAATGACTCGGCGGAGTCAAATTTCACGATTTCGTGAGCTATAACCCACGAAATTTGCCCATTTACGTCGCTTTTCAACCCGGTGTAGACAATAAGTTGGAGTTAATATTTCTCAATTTCGTGAGCTATAACCCATGATTTCTATCACATTTTGTCAGTTTAGGTCTGCTTCGACCTAGCACAAGAAATCTTTGCCAAATTAAAAACCGACAATTTCTTGAGCTGTAACCCGTGAATTTTGACCATTTCATTTGTTCTGGTCGGGTGTCGAAAATGTTGAAACTGATTATTTTATAAGCTATTATCCGTACGACTTCTAAACATTTTGTTCTGTTTGACGCCCCGTGTCAAAATATCTTTACCGAATTCAAAACCGATGATTTCATGAGCTATAACACGTGATTATTGACCCTTCTCGTGCGTTTGGGCCTGACAGCAAATAATTTGGCGGAGTTCAAATACAGTAATTTCTTGGGTTATAACCCATGGTTTTTCGACCGTTTTGGTCCGTTTCAACCCGGGTGAGATTTCTTATGTTATAACCCATTGTTCGAATTTCACGAGTTCGTGAGCTATAGGCAATGATTTGTCCCCAACTTCGAAGGTTTCGTCCGACGGCAAATGACTTGGCTGAGTGAAATTTCACGATTTCATGAGCTGTAACCCATGAATTTTGACCATTTTATTCTTATTCAGCGGGTGTCATAAATGTCAAAACAGACGATTTCATGAGCTAAAGTTCGTACGATTTCTGACCATTTTGGTATGTTCGATGCCCCGTGTCATAATATCTTTGTCGAATTCAAAACCGACGATTTCATGATCTATAACACATGATTATTGACCCTTCTTGTACATTTGGGGTAGGCGGTAAATAATTAGACGGAGTTCAAATATCGTGATTTCACGGGTTATAACCCATGGTTTTACGACCGTTTCGGTCCGTTTTGAACCGGGCGTGATTTCATGGATTATAACCCATTGCTCTAATTTCACAAATTCGTGAGCTATAGGTAACAATTTGTCCCCAACTTCTACGGTTTCTTTCGATGGAAAATGGCACGACATAGTCAAATTTCATGATTTCGTGAGCTATAACCCATGAAATTTGTCCATTTACGCACCTTTTTCAGCCCGTGCAGATAAATAGGCGGAGTGCATATTTCGCGATTTCGTGAGCTATAACCTATGATTTCTCACACATTTTGTCAGTTTTTTCATTCCGTTTCGACCCGACGCCAGAAAGTTTTGCCGAATTCAAAACTAACAATTTCTGTTTTGTAACCCATGAATATTGACCAATTTCTTCTTTTCCTATCAGGTTTTGGAAATGTCAAAACTGATGATTTTATAAGCTATTGTCCGTACGATTTCTGACCATTTTGGTCTGTTCGACACCCCGTGTCAAAATATCTTTGTCGAATTCAAAACCGATGATTTCATGAGCTATAACACGTGATTATAGACCCTACTCGTCGTTTGGGCTCAGCGAAAAATAATTTTGCGGGGCTCAAATATCACGATTTCATGTGTTAAAACGCATGGTTTTCCGTCCGTTTAGGTTCGTTTCTACCCAGGAGCGATTTCATAGGTTATAATAACCCATTGTTCAAACTCACGAGTTCACGAGCTATAGGAAACAATTTTCTCCCAACTTCGATGGTTTCGTCTAACGGCAAATGACTCGGCTGAGTCAAATTTCACGATATCGAGAGCTATAACCCACGAAATTTGCCCATTTACGTCCCTTTTCAACCCGGTGTAGACAATAAGTTAGAGTTAATATTTCTCAATTTCATTATCTATAACCCATGATTTCTGTCACATTTTGTCAGTTTAGGTCTGCTTCGACCTAGCACAAGAAATCTTTGCCAAATTAAAAACCGACAATTTCATGATCTGTAACCCATGAATTTTGACCATTTCATTTTTTCTAGCCGGGTGTCGAAAATGTTGAAACCGATTATTTTATAAGCTATTATCCGTACGACTTCTAAACATTTTGTTCTGTTTGACGCCCTGTGTCAAAATATCTATACTGAATTCAAAACCGATGATTTCATGAGCTATAACACGTGATTATTGACCCTTCTCGTGCGTTTGGTGGAGTTCAAATACAGCAATTTCATGGGTTATAACCCATGGTTTTTCGACCGTTTTGGTACGTTTCAACCCGGGTGAGATTTCTTATGTTATAACCCATTGTTCGAATTTCACGAGTTCGTGAGCTATAGGCAATGATTTGTCCTCAACTTCGAAGGTTTCGTCCGACGGCAAATGACTTGGCTGAGTGAAATTTCACGATTTCATGAGCTGTAACCCATGAATTTTGACCATTTTATTCTTATTCAGCGGGTGTCATAAATGTAAAAATAGACGATTTCATGAGATATAGTTCGTAGGATTTCTTACCATTTTGGTCTGTTCAATGCCCCGTGTCATAATATCTTTGTCGAATTCAAAACCGACGATTTCATGAGCTATAACACATGATTATTGACCCTTCTCGTATGTTTGGGGTAGGCGGTAAATAATTAGACGGAGTTCAAATATCGTGATTTCACGGGTTATAACCCATGGTTTTCCGACCGTTTCGGTCTATTTTGAACCGGGCGCAATTTCATGGATTATAACCCATTGCTCGAATTTCACAAATTCGTGAGCTATAGGCAACGATTTGTCCCCAACTTCTACGCTTTCTTTCGACGGAAAATGGCAAGACATAGTCAAATTTCATGATTTCGTGAGCTATAACCCATGAAATTTGTCCATTTACGCACCTTTTTCAGCCCGTGCAGATAAATAGGCGGAGTGCATATTTCGCGATTTCGTGAGCTATAACCTATGATTTCTCACACATTTTGTCAGTTTTTTCGTTCCGTTTCGACCCGACGCCAGAAAGTTTTGCCGAATTCAAAACTAACAATTTCTGTTTTGTAACCCATGAATATTGACCATTTTCTTCTTTTCCTATCAGGTTTTGGAAATGTCAAAACCGATGATTTTATAAGCTATTGTCCGTACGATTTCTGACCATTTTGGTCTGTTCGACACCCCGTGTCAAAATATCTTTGCCGAATTCAAAACCGATGATTTCATGAGCTATAACACGTGATTATAGACCCTACTCGTGCGTTTGGGCCCGGCGAAAAATAATTTTGCGGGGCTCAAATATCGCGATTTCATGTGTTAAAACGCATGGTTTTCCGTCCGTTTAGGTTCGTTTCTACCCGGGAGCGATTTCCTAGGTTATAATAACCAAATGTTCAAACTCACGAGTTCACGAGCTATAGGAAACAATTTTCTCCTAACTTCGATGGTTTCGTATAACGGCAAATGACTCGGCGGTGTCAAATTTCACGATTTTGTGAGCTATAACCCACGAAATTTGCCCATTTACGTCCCTTTTCAACCCGGTGTAGACAATAAGTTGGAGTTAATATTTCTCAATTTCATGTGCTATAACCCATGATTTCTGTCACATTTTGTCAGTTTAGGTCTGCTTCGACCTAGCATAAGAAATCTTTGCCAAATTAAAAACCGACAATTACATGAGCTGTAACCCATGAATTTTGACCATTTCATTTTTTCTGGCCGGGTGTCGAAAATGTTGAAACCGATTATTTTATAAGCTATTATCCGTACGACTTATAAACATTTTGTTCTGTTTGACGCCCCGTTTCAAAATATCTATACCGGATTCAAAACCGATGATTTCATGAGCTATAACACGTGATTATTGACCCTTCTCGTGCGTTTAGGCTTGACAGCAAATAATTTGGCGGAGTTCAAATACAGCAATTTCATCGGTTATAACACATGGTTTTTCGACCGTTTTGGTCTGTTTCAACCCGGGTGAGATTTCTTATGTTATAACCCATTGTTCGAATTTCACGAGTTCGTGAGCTATAGGCAATGATTTGTCCCCAACTTCGAAGGTTTCGTCTGTCGGCAAATGACTTGGCTGAGTGAAATTTCACGATTTCATGAGCTGTAACCCATGAATTTTGACCATTTTATTCTTATTCAGCGGGTGTCATAAATGTCAAAACAGACAATTTCATGAGATAAAGTTCATACGATTTCTGACCATTTTGGTATGTTCGATGCCCCGTGTCATAATATCTTTGTCGAATTCAAAACAGACGATTTCATGAGCTATAACACATGATTATTGACCCTTCTTGTATGTTTGGGGTAGGCGGTAAATAATTAGACGGAGTTCAAATATCGTGATTTCACGGGTTATAACCCATGGTTTTACGACCGTTTCGGTCCGTTTTGAACCGGGCGCGATTTCATGAATTATAACCCATTGCTCAAATTTCACAAATTCGTGAGCTATAGGCAACGATTTGTCCCCAACTTCTACAGTTTCTTTCGACGAAAAATGGCACGACATTGTCAAATTTCATGATTTTGTGAGCTATAACCCATAAAATTTGTCCATTTACGCACCTTTTTCAGCCCGTGCAGATAAATAGGCTGAGTGCATATTTCGCGATTTCGTAAGCTATAACCTATGATTTCTCACACATTTTGTCAGTTTTTTCGTTCCGTTTCGACCCGACGCCAGAAAGTTTTGTCGAATTCAGAACTAACAATTTCTGTTTTGTAACCCTTGAATATTGACCAATTTCTTCTTTTCCTATCAGGTTTTGGAAATGTCAAAACCGATGATTTTATAAGCTATTGTCCGTACGATTTCTGACCATTTTGGTCTGTTCGACACCCCGTGTCAAAATATCTCTGCCGAATTCAAAACCGATGATTTCATGAGCTATAACACGTGATTATAGACCCTACTCGTACGTTTGGGCCCGGCGAAAAATAATTATGCGAGGCTCAAATATCGCGATTTCATGTGTTAAAACGCATGGTTTTCCGACCATTTAGGTTCGTTTCTACCCGGGAGCGATTTCATAGGTTATAATAACCCATTGTTCAAACTCACGAGATCACGAGCTATAGGAAATAATTTTCTCCCAACTTCGATGGTTTCGTCTAACGGCAAATGACTCGGCTGAGTCAAATTTCACGATATCGAGAGCTATAACCCACGAAATTTGCCCATTTACGTCCCTTTTCAACCCGGTGTTGACAATAAGTTGGAGTTAATATTTCTCAATTTTGTGAGCTATAACCCATGATTTCTGTCACATTTTGTCAGTTTAGGTCTGCTTCGACCTAGCACAAGAAATCTTTGCCAAATTAAAAACCGACAATTTCATGAGCTGTAACCCATGAATTTTGACCATTTCATTTGTTCTGGTCGGGTGTCGAAAATGTTGAAACCGATTATTTTATAAGCTATTATCCGTACGACTTCTAAACATTTTGTTCTGTTTGACGCCCCATTTCAAAATATCTATACCGGATTCAAAACCGATGATTTCATGAGCTATAACACGTGATTATTGACCATTCTCGTGCGTTTGGGCCTGACAGCAAATAATTTGGCGGAGTTCAAATACAGCAATTTCATGGGTTATAACCCATGGTTTTTCGACCGTTTTGGTACGTTTCAACCTGGGTGAGATTTCTTATGTTATAACCCATTGTTCGAATTTCACGAGTTCGTGAGCTATAGGCAATGATTTGTCCCCAACTTCGAAGGTTTCGTCTGACGGCAAATGACTTGGCTGAGTGAAATTTCACGATTTCATGAGCTGTAACCCATGAATTTTGACCATTTTATTCTTATTCAGCGGGTGTCATAAATGTCAAAACAGACGATTTCATGAGCTATAGTTCGTACGATTTTTGACCATTTTGGTCTGTTCGATGCCCCGTGTTATAATATCTTTGTCGAATTCAAAACCGACGATTTCAAGAGCTATAACACATGATTATTGACCCTTCTTGTACGTTTGGGGTAGGCGGTAAACAATTAGACGGAGTTCAAATATCGTGATTTCACGGGTTATAACCCATGGTTTTACGACCGTTTTGGTCCGTTTTTAACCGGGCGTGATTTCATGGATTATAACCCATTGCTCGAATTTCACAAATTCGTGAGCTATAGGCAACAATTTGTCCCCAACTTCTACGGTTTCTTTCGATGGAAAATGGCACGACATAGTCAAATTTCATGATTTCGTGAGCTATAACCCATGAAATTTGTCCATTTACGCACCTTTTTCAGCCCGTGCAGATAAATAGGCGGAGTGCATATTTCGTGATTTCGTGAGCTATAACCTATGATTTCTCACACATTTTGTCAGTTTTTTCGTTTCGTTTAGACCCGACGCCAGAAAGTTTTGCCGAATTCAAAACTAACAATTTCTGTTTTGTAACCCATGAATATTGACCAATTTCTTCTTTTCCTATCAGGTTTTGGAAATGTCAAAACTGATGATTTTATAAGCTATTGTCCGTACGATTTCTGACCATTTTGGTCTGTTCGACACCCCGTGTCAAAATATCTTTGTCGAATTCAAAACCGATGATTTCATGAGCTATAACATGTGATTATAGACCCTACTCGTCGTTTGGGCCCGGCGAAAAATAATTTTGCGGGGCTCAAATATCGCGATTTCATGTGTTAAAACGCATGGTTTTCCGACCGTTTAGGTTCGTTTCTACCCGGGAGCGATTTCATAGGTTATAATAACCCATTGTTCAAACTCACGAGATCACGAGCTATAGGAAATAATTTTCTCCCAACTTCGATGGTTTTGTCTAACGGCAAATGACTCGGCGGAGTCAAATTTCACGATTTCGTGAGCTATAACCCACGAAATTTGCCCATTTACGTCCCTTTTCAACCCGGTGTAGACAATAAGTTGGAGTTAATATTTCTCAATTTCGTGAGCTATAACCCATGATTTCTGTCACATTTTGTCAGTTTAGGTCTGCTTCGACCTAGCACAAGAAATCTTTGCCAAATTAAAAACCGACAATTTCATGAGCTGTAACACATGAATTTTGACCATTTCATTTGATCTGGTCGGGTGTCGAAAATGTTGAAACCGATTATTTTATAAGCTATTATCCGTACGACTTCTAAACATTTTGTTCTGTTCGACGCCTCGCAACAAAATATCTTTACCGAATTCAAAACCGATGATTTCATGAGCTATAACACGTGATTATTGACCATTCTCGTGCGTTTGGGCCTGACAGCAAATAATTTGGCGGAGTTCAAATACAGCAATTTCATGGGTTATAACACATGGTTTTTCGACCGTTTTGGTCCGTTTCAACCCGGGTGAGATTTCTTATGTTATAACCCATTGTTCGAATTTCACGAGTTCGTGAGCTATAGGCAATGATTTGTCCCCAACTTCGAAGGTTTCGTCCGACGGCAAATGACTTGGCTGAGTGAAATTTCACGATTTCATGAGCTGTAACCCATGAATTTTGACCATTTTATTCTTATTCAGCGGGTGTCATAAATGTCAAAACAGACGATTTCATGAGCTATAGTTCGTACGATTTCTGACCATTTTGGTCTGTTCGATGCCCCGTGTCATAATATCTTTGTCGAATTCAAAACCGACGATTTCATGAGCTATAACACATGATTATTGACCCTTCTCGTACGTTTGGGGTAGGCGGTAAATAATTAGACGGAGTTCAAATATCGTGATTTCACGGGTTATAACCCATGGTTTTACGACCGTTTCGGTCCGTTTTGAACCGGGCGCGATTTCATGGATTATAACCCATTGCTCGAATTTCACAAATTCGTGAGCTATAGGCAACGATTTGTCCCAAACTTCTACGGTTTCTTTCGACGGAAAATGGCACGACATAGTCAAATTTCATGATTTCGTGAGCTATAACCCATGAAATTTGTCCATTTACGCACCTTTTTCAGCCCGTGCAGATAAATAGGCGGAGTGCATATTTCGCGATTTCGTGAGCTATAACCTATGATTTCTCACACATTTTGTCAGTTTTTTCGTTCCGTTTCGACCCGACGCCAGAAAGTTTTGCCGAATTCAAAACTAACAATTTCTGTTTTGTAACCCATGAATCTTGACCAATTTCTTCTTTTCCTATCAGGTTTTGGAAATGTCAAAACTGATGATTTTATAAGCTATTGTCCGTACGATTTCTGACCATTTTGGTCTGTTCGACACCCCGTGTCAAAATATCTTTGCCGAATTCAAAACCGATGATTTCATGAGCTATAACACGTGATTATAGATCCTACTCGTGCGTTTGGGCTCGGCGAAAAATAATTTTGCGGGGCTCAAATATCGCGATTTCATGTGTTAAAACGCATGGTTTTCCGACCGTTTAGGTTCGTTTCTACCCGGGAGCGATTTCATAGGTTATAATAACCCATTGTTCAAACTCACGAGATCACGAGCTATAGGAAATAATTTTCTCCCAACTTCGATGGTTTCGTCTAACGGCAAATGACTCGGCGGAGTCAAATTTCACGATTTCGTGAGCTATAACCCACGAAATTTGCCCATTTACGTCCCTTTTCAACCCGGTGTAGACAATAAGTTGGAGTTAATATTTCTCAATTTCGTGAGCTATAACCCATGATTTCTGTCACATTTTGTCAGTTTAGGTCTGCTTCGACCTAGCACAAGAAATCTTTGCCAAATTAAAAACCGACAATTTCATGAGCTGTAACCCATGAATTTTGACCATTTCATTTGTTCTGGTCGGGTGTCGAAAATGTTGAAACCGATTATTTTATAAGCTATTATCCGTACGACTTATAAACATTTTGTTCTGTTTGACGCCCCGTGCCAAAATATCTTTACCGAATTCAAAACCGATGATTTCATGAGCTATAACACGTGATTATTGACCCTTCTTGTGCGTTTGGGCCTGACAGCAAATAATTTGGTGGAGTTCAAAAACAGCAATTTTATGGGTTATAACCCATGGTTTTTCGACCGTTTTAGTCCGTTTCAACCCGGGTGAGATTTCTTATGTTATAACCCATTGTTCGAATTTCACGAGTTCGTGAGCTATAGGCAATGATTTGTCCCCAACTTCGAAGGTTTCGTCTGACGGCAAATGACTTGGCTGAGTGAAATTTCACGATTTCATGAGCTGTAACCCATGAATTTTGACCATTTTATTCTTATTCAGCGGGTGTCATAAATGTCAAAACAGACGATTTCATGAGCTATAGTTCGTACGATTTCTGACCATTTTGGTCTGTTCGATGCCCCGTGTCATAATATCTTTGTCGAATTCAAAACCGACGATTTCATGAGCTATAACACATGATTATTGACCCTTCTCGTACGTTTGGGGTAGGCGGTAAATAATTAGACGGAGTTCAAATATCGTGATTTCACGGGTTATAACCCATGGTTTTACGACCGTTTCGGTCCGTTTTGAACCGGGCGCGATTTCATGGATTATAACCCATTGCTCGAATTTCACAAATTCGTGAGCTATAGGCAACGATTTGTCCCCAACTTCTACGCTTTCTTTCGACGGAAAATGGCACGACATAGTCAAATTTCATGATTTCGTGAGCTATAACCCATGAAATTTGTCCATTTACGCACCTTTTTCAGCCCGTGCAGATAAATAGGCGGAGTGCATATTTCGCGATTTCGTGAGCTATAACCTATGATTTCTCACACATTTTGTCAGTTTTTTCGTTCCGTTTCGACCCGACGCCAGAAAGTTTTGCCGAATTCAAAACTAACAATTTCTGTTTTGTAACCCATGAATATTGACCATTTTCTTCTTTTCCTATCAGGTTTTGGAAATGTCAAAACCGATGATTTTATAAGCTATTGTCCGTACGATTTCTGACCATTTTGGTCTGTTCGACACCCCGTGTCAAAATATCTTTGCCGAATTCAAAACCGATGATTTCATGAGCTATAACACGTGATTATAGACCCTACTCGTGCGTTTGGGCCCGGCGAAAAATAATTTTGCGGGGCTCAAATATCGCGATTTCATGTGTTAAAACGCATGGTTTTCCGACCGTTTAGGTTCGTTTCTACCCGGGAGCGATTTCATAGGTTATAATAACCCATTGTTCAAACTCACGAGATCACGAGCTATAGGAAATAATTTTCTCCCAACTTCGATGGTTTCGTCTAACGGCAAATGACTCGACTGAGTCAAATTTCACGATATCGAGAGCTATAACCCACGAAATTTGCCCATTTACATCCCTTTTCAACCCGGTGTAGACAATAAGTTGGAGTTAATATTTCTCAATTTCGTGATCTATAACCCATGATTTCTATCACATTTTGTCAGTTTAGGTCTGCTTCGACCTAGCACAAGAAATCTTTGCCAAATTAAAAACCGACAATTTCATGATCTGTAACCCATGAATTTTGACCATTTCATTTGTTCTGGCCGGGTGTCGAAAATGTTGAAACCGATTATTTTATAAGCTATTATCCGTACGACTTATAAACATTTTGTTCTGTTTGACGCCCCGTGTCGAAATATCTTTACCGAATTCAAAATCGATAATTTCATGAGCTATAACACGTGATTATTGACCCTTCTTGTGCGTTTGGGCATGACAGCAAATAATTTGGCGGAGTTCAAATACAGCAATTTTATGGGTTATAACCCATGGTTTTTCGACCGTTTTAGTCCGTTTCAACCCGGGTGAGATTTCTTATGTTATAACCCATTGTTCGAATTTCACGAGTTCGTGAGCTATAGGCAATGATTTGTCCCCAACTTCGAAGGTTTCGTCCGACGGCAAATGACTTGGCTGAGTGAAATTTCACGATTTCATGAGCTGTAACCCATGAATTTTGACCATTTTATTCTTATTCAGCGGGTGTCATAAATGTCAAAACAGACGATTTCATGAGCTATAGTTCGTACGATTTCTGACCATTTTGGTCTGTTCGATGCCCCGTGTCATAATATCTTTGTCGAATTCAAAACCGACGATTTCAAGAGCTATAACACATGATTATTGACCCTTCTCGTACGTTTGGGGTAGGCGGTAAACAATTAGACAGAGTTCAAATATCGTGATTTCACGGGTTATAACCCATGGTTTTACGACCGTTTCGGTCCTTTTTTAACCGGGCGTGATTTCATGGATTATAACCCATTGTTCGAATTTCACAAATTCGTGAGCTATAGGCAACAATTTGTCACCAACTTCTACGGTTTCTTTCGATAGAAAATGGCACGACATAGTCAAATTTCATGATTTCGTGAGCTATAACCCATGAAATTTGTCCATTTACGCACCTTTTTCAGCCCGCGCAGATAAATAGGCGGAGTGCATATTTCGCGATTTCGTGAGCTATAACCTATGATTTCTCACACATTTTGTCAGTTTTTTCATTCCGTTTCGACCCAACGCCATAAAGTTTTGCTGAATTCAAAACTAACAATTTCTGTTTTGTAACCCATGAATATTGACCATTTTCTTCTTTTCCTATCAGGTTTTGGAAATGTCAAAACAGATGATTTTATAAGCTATTGTCCGTACGATTTCTGACCATTTTGGTCTGTTCGACACCCCGTGTCAAAATATCTTTGCCGAATTCAAAACCGATGATTTCATGAGCTATAACACGTGATTATAGACCCTACTCGTGCGTTTGGGCCCGGCGAAAAATAATTATGCGGGGCTCCCCATGAATATTGACCAATTTCTTCTTTTCCTATCAGGTTTTGGAAATGTCAAAACCGATGATTTTATAAGCTATTGTCCGTACGATTTCTGACCATTTTTGTCTGTTCGACACCTCGTGTCAAAATATCTTTGCCGAATTCAAAACCGATGATTTCATGAGCTATAACATGTGATTTAGACCCTACTCGTGCGTTTGGGCCCGGCGAAAAATAATTTTGCGGGGCTCAAATATCGCGATTTCATGTGTTAAAACGCATGGTTTTCCGACCGTTTAGGTTCGTTTCTACCCGGGAGCGATTTCATAGGTTATAATAACCCATTGTTCAAACTCACGAGATCACGAGCTATATGAAATAATTTTCTCCCAACTTTGATGGTTTCGTGTAACGGCAAATGACTCGGCTGAGTCAAATTTCACGATATCGAGAGCTATAACCCACGAAATTTGCCCATTTACGTCCATTTTCAACCCGGTGTAGACAATAAGTTGGAGTTAATATTTCTCAATTTCATGAGCTATAACCCATGATTTCTGTCACATTTTGTCAGTTTAGGTCTGCTTCGACCTAGCACAAGAAATCTTTGCCAAATTAAAAACCGACAATTTCATGAGCTGTAACCCATGAATTTTGACCATTTCATTTGTTCTGGTCGGGTGTCGAAAATGTTGAAACCGATTATTTTATAAGCTATTATCCGTACGACTTCTAAACATTTTGTTCTGTTTGACGCCCCGTGTCAAAATATCTTTACCGAATTCAAAACCGATGATTTCATGAGCTATAACACGTGATTATTGACCCTTCTTGTGCGTTTGGGCCTGACAGCAAATAATTTGGCGGAGTTCAAATACAGCAATTTTATGGGTTATAACCTATGGTTTTTTGACCGTTTTAGTCCGTTTCAACCCGGGTGAGATTTCTTATGTTATAACCCATTGTTCGAATTTCACGAGTTCGTGAGCTATAGGCAATGATTTGTCCCCAACTTCGAAGGTTTCGTCTGACGGCAAATGACTTGGCTGAGTGAAATTTCACGATTTCATGAGCTGTAACCCATGAATTTTGACCATTTCATTTGTTCTGGCCGTGTGTCGAAAATGTTGAAACCGGTTATTTTATAAGCTATTATCCGTACGACTTATAAACATTTTGTTCTGTTTGATGCCCCGTTTCAAAATATCTATACCGGATTCAAAACCGATGATTTCATGAGCTATAACACGTGATTATTGACCCTGCTCGTGCGTTTGGGCCTGACAGCAAATAATTTGGCGGAGTTCAAATACATCAATTTTATGGGTTAAAACCCCCGTGTCATAATATCTCTGTCGAATTCAAAACCGACGATTTCATGAGCTATAACACATGATTATTGACCCTTCTTGTACGTTTGGGGTAGGCGGTAAATAATTAGACGGGGTTCAAATATCGTGATTTCACGGGTTATAACCCATGGTTTTACGACTGTTTCGGTCCGTTTTGAACCGGGCGCGATTTCATGGATTATAACCCATTGCTCGAATTTCACAAATTCGTGAGCTATAGGCAACGATTTGTCCCAAACTTCTACGGTTTCTTTCGACGGAAAATGGCACGACATAGTCAAATTTCATGATTTCGTGAGCTATAACTCATGAAATTTGTCCATTTACGCACCTTTTTCAGCCCGTGCAGATAAATAGGCGGAGTGCATATTTCGCGATTTCGTGAGCTATAACCTATGATTTCTCACACATTTTGTCAGTTTTTTCGTTCCGTTTCGACCCGACGCAAGAAAGTTTTGCCGAATTCAGAACTAACATTTTTTGTTTTGTAACCCATGAATATTGACCAATTTCTTCTTTTCCTATCAGGTTTTGGAAATGTCAAAACCGATGATTTTATAAGCTATTGTCCGTACGATTTCTGACCATTTTGGTCTGTTCGACACTCCGTGTCAAAATATCTTTGCCGAATTCAAAACTGATGATTTCATGAGCTATAACACGTGATTATAGACCCTACTCGTGCGTTTGGGCCC
>NC_033798.1:268990-298970 GCF_001876935.1 Asparagus officinalis | reverse complement strand
TGAAGGAGTAGACTTTGGGAAACCTTGGCTCCGAAGACTTTTGTTTCTGAGGCCGTTGCTGCCAATGCGTCTGGGATTGTTGTGGCGCTCGTTGCTGCTGTTGTTGCTGAGGTTGCAATTGAAAAGTTTGGTTACCATCAACGGCATTAGCATGAGCTTTACCTTTTCCTTTTTGGTTGAAGTTCTGTTTCGGAGGGTTTGTTGCCGGTTGGCTTCTCTCCGCCTTCTTTCTCCTGAGGAATCGCTCAGCTTGCTCTCCTCGAACTTTCAGATCCTTCCATGTCTTGGATGGTGCTGTGCCCATTGCTTCCAACACGTCTAGCGAAAGGTTGTTGTGGCAGGTCTGGAGGATGAATTCCTCGGTGATCGGGTCCCGGCAATTCATCGCCTTGTTCCGGAACCTTTTGACGAAGGTGTCGACTAACTCCCCGTCTTTCTGCTTCTCATCGAGCAACGATCCGATAGATATCTCGGTGTCGTCGTCGAAGAAGTTGGCCAGGAACTTGGTCTCCATGTCATCCCAGCTGTTCACGCTGCCTGGCTTGAGACGGCGATACCAATCGAAGGCGGCTCCGCGAAGAGTGCCAACGAATGACCGCACCATCAGAGGCTCATTGCCGGAGATAATACCCGATTTGAAGTAAATCAAATGCTGAGTGGGTGAACCCATCCCATTAAACGGCGTGAAGTTAATTAGACTGAACTTCGTCGGATATGGGATTGATTCCCACTCTCTTGGGTATGGACAAGGAATGCCCGTCTTTTTCATCTCTTGAGCGGAAATCAATGTATTGATTTTGCTCTCGAGATTTTTAATTTTTAGGCTTTCACCTGTATCTTCACTAGCATTCCCGTTACCACCCCTTGCATTGACGGGAGGATCATTCGTATCCTCGTCCTCCTGATGGACTTGGTTGCGACGACTCGGCTCGCCTTGCTGGTTCGTCAGTGCGTGGATTTGTTGGTCATGCATTTCTCTCATGTTCTGCATGGTCATCTGCATCTCGAACCTGAAAGTTTCCTGCTGCTTAGCCAAAGCGTCTTCAATCATCTTGGCAATTTGCTCCGCACCTATCATAAGCGCCTCACGGGGTTGTCCCTCGCTGGATACCGTATTATCTGATGCGACTGCGGAGCCGGCATCAGATTCTTCATCTTCTGAAGGGCGTCTTGTCCGAACCCTACCATAGGTTGCTCGTTCGATGGTTCCAGATTGCAGACGGGTTCTAGGTCGGGAGGCTCTCAGAATCGACTCGAAATCATCCCGTGCCGATGTCCCTCTGCTGGTCATATTGGTGGTGACCCTCGGAAATTCTCCCATCATCTTTGACCATTGTTCCTCTTCTTTGGAAACGTCTAGTCCTTGGCTTTGGCGCTTCCATACTGAGTCTTTGGAACATGGAAACTCTTTCGGGAAACATTTTGGTGCAGTCGCACTCAGATAATACCGCCCGAATGAGTTTTGAGCAAGGACATTGAGTCTCTAATCTTTGAGGGCTCCTCTTTCTGGATTTGCTCGTACCTCCAGCACGATAATACAGCTTGTCCGTTTGGAAGTCGGAGCAACCTATCGTGTGTTGGCACGATCTCCCAGGTATAACGTCATCGTCATCTGACAACAACATTTCCTTCTGAGAATGAATTTCCTTCTTTGAGCTCTCCAGAGTCACACGCCTCGAAACACGCCTTTGTGGGTGTGAATCTTCAGCGGGCTCCTGCACTTCAATGCGCAAAGTTGTGCGCTTGGGTGCCACGATTTTCTCTAAATGTTGAGGGTTGCGGCAACCCCCAGCATGTTGAATTGTTTGGGACTTCTTCATTGGCCCCAACCGTTCTTGAACTGGAGCTTTGCCTCGTTCTTTGGGAAGCGGACCGAGGCGCTCCAAAACTGACTTCCTCCTCTGGGATAGTCTTGTGGGATCTCCCGGAACGGTTGCGGAAATCACCGGTGATTTAGGTTGATTCGCCGTAGTTTGAACTTTCGGCGGCTGCAGTTGTTGTTCCTTGGTCTGAACCGCCGCTTCAGACTTCGGCCTCCAAACCATACGAGTTGATGGCGGTTTCTTGACCACCTCCTTCTGTAGCTTCCGACGGGCTTCTTCAGCTTTGGCCCGTACTTGCGCCGATAATGCGCGGCGCTTGCTGATACGCTCCTCCAGCGTCGTACGGTTCCGTTTGACCCGGACCCACTCCATCGTTGATGGCTTGGAGGAACCACTCTTCACTTGATGTTGAGGCTGTTTGCCTCATTTGTTCTTCAGATCCGCATTGTAGCGGACCCCGTCAACAGACTCCATGGCCTTGGCGAATTGCTTCGCGAGGCGTTGACGCTGCCTCTGGCGAGCTCTCTTAGAGAGAGTCACCACGCCTTCGAAGGCGGATTTGACCTGCTTAGAGGCCGATGGGACTTCACCCGACGCAACTTCGGCGTCGATCGGGGTGAGGTTGTCGTTGGTGGCTTCAACTTCTTCGCACCAACGGACTTTTCTCCTGGAGGAGAACTTCTGGAATTTCTTGGACTTACGGGGGGAGGTTGATCCAGACGAGGACACGTACTCCTCGTACTTCTGCTGGTCGAACTCATACTCGACCTCCTCCACGACCGGGATCGAGATCCGCGGCTGCGACGCTCCGATCTCGGCAGCGAGATCGGTGGCTCCCACTGTGGTCGCCAGATTGTTCACGGGGAAAATCGTTGCTTTCTTCATTGATTCCATTGCTATCTTGAATAACAGTTTTTCGGTTACAGAAGATACGGTCTTTTTTTAGATCCGGTTACATGAAAATCAAAAATAAAGAAAATTAAAAATTACAACTTTTTCTCTTTTGTCGAACAAATCGCGAGCTCCTGTTTTGCGGTCGCTCGCTTTGGTAGGTTGTTTGCCTGCGCCGGGGTTATTTGCCGTGGACCACCGCGCGATCTAGATCCGAGCAGATCTACGCAGTATAACGGGTATTATTTCACCAAGGAAATAATAGCCGGAGGGATTATTTCACCAAGGAAACAATCGCTCGAATCTCGGGATCAAAGACCAAGCTTTGATCCGGAGTGTAACAACGTAGATCTGAGATCTCGATCCCCTCGAACTCCTACCTTTTGTGATGCGGGTGCTCGCCAAGAATCAGATCTGAATGTCCAAGTCTTCAAGCCTTCAAAAAACTCCAAGATGAGGTCTCAATCCGGCAGAGTTTCGGCTCTCCAAGCTGCCGAGCCACCCTAGGGTGGCTCGGCCTTGGCCGAGCCACTCCGGGCTTTGCGTCCGTCTTTCGGTTGTTTCGGTCCTTGTATCCGCTTCGTCCGTGATTCGGTTATGCGGTTGATTGGTCTGAAATCGATTCATTGACTTGATTCCTGATTTGGCGATGAATCCGACTCTGAGTTTGATTCCAAAACTGATCATGACTCGATCGCGATTCATCCGAATTCGCTTGTGGCGTTGCTCTGAGCCCCGATTTGTTCTGAATCCTGATTTGGAAGTAAATCGGCTTTGGTGTCTGAGTTCGAGGTTGGATGACTCGTTGACTCCCTGGACCGTTGGTTTGATTCCGCACGCGAGTGGATTCATTCCGTCGTTCACGTGCGGTTCGTCAGCTTCATAGCCTTGTTAATCCGCTTCGTTGCGTGTCACTTGGCTTCGGTGTTGTGGACTGACGTTCGTGCTTAGATACGTCGCCCGATGGTTCATTAGTTCGTGTTGAGCCGTGTTAAGGGACCTATAAGCAATTTTATATGCCTACACATGTTAGTTCTAGCTGTGTTAGGTCTAATAAAAGTTCGTGTTAAGTCTAATTTCATGTTAGGTCTAATACATGAATCGAGTTAAGAGCCTGACTTAAGATTCTGGACTTCTCATGCATATAATCATCAAAGTAGTCTCATTACAATTAGTATAGTTAACATTGCGCAAGAAATTTAAGAAGTTATATCTTAAAGATCGAAACTGCTTTCACAAAACACTACATGGCACTCTGTTACCACTTCTCTTGAACAATATGATGGCAGACTCCTCACAAGTTATGGTTATGGTCAAGCATGAGTATAGGCAAAGTATGAGAACTCCAGAGCATAACTTATGATAGCAAAAAAACACGATTCTACACAAATAACTAAAAATGTCTGTGGCAGAACAAATAATATGAGCAACTCAAAATAAAACCACTGAACATTAGTCGCAATCTCCTTGGAGCATGATACTCCTTTTATTTTCTTTTTGACTCTCTTTATAAACACAACAAATAATGGGCTACGCTGGAAATATTTTAACTAGATAACAAATGGTGGGAGCAAAGTCCATGGGATTGTAATCCTAGCATTCACAGCCTGATGATGACCTTTGCTGCCTCCCACCAGCTACATCTATGGTGTCTGGAAGGTATATGCACCATTAAATAAAGGAAGCTAATAAACATCGCATGTAAAGAGAAACAAACTGTAAACACAGCTGCTTAAAATAACTAAGAGATATAGTTGACTTTTCCAAGACACTAAATATCAGAGTATCCAGAAAAAGATTCTACGGAGAACCCTCTATAGAGAGAGGAGAACACGAACCGAGTTAGAAATAACACAGTTCGTGAGGGTTGGTGGGGCCGCGGTAGGTGTAGGGGTGGGTGCGGGTTTCAGTGAGGGTTTGGATGAGGGCTTGGGGGTTGGGATGTGGGCGACGCCGGGGGCCTGGGCGGAGGCGACGCCGACGAGGAGGGCGAGAGCTAGGGCGACGAGCTTGAGAAAGCTCTTGGTTTTAGAGAGAGAGAGAGAGAGAGAGAGAGGAGGGACAGAGAGAGGGCTAGGGTTTGAGGGATTGAGGAGAAGGGATAAGGACATTTTGAGGATTTTCACTTAGTTGGTATGTAATAAATGCTAAAAAAAGCTGTAGCACAAGATGTCACATTTTAAGAGGCTGAACCACATGGGGGAAAAGTGAAGGAGCTGCAGCACATGAAGTTAGGGACTGTTTGGTTGTTTTTTTTTGGGTGAAAACCTGCCAAAATGTCAGATTTTGGCAGGTTTTCACCCCCTTTCCATCTCAAAATAAAGCAAACAAACAGCCCCTTAGTGCTCTTGAGCCCTTCACACATTTTTTTTTCCTAAAAAAAATGAAAATGAAACTGGAAAAAAGAAAATAGAAAAAGGAGGCGGAGTCGGGAATACATAGATGACGATTACGGTGATAGGGTGATATAATAAGAGAAATAAGAGACGACAACTCCCCTCCGCCAATTAAAGAGATAACTCCTTTCGGGTGTTTTTGTTGTTTTGTTTGTTTTATGGTCGGAGGAGCCAACGAGTGCGAGAGAGAGAGAGAGAGAAGATAAGCGAGCAGTACTTCAATGGCGGTAATTAGGGCGATGGGGATGGCGCTGGTTTCCATGGCGGCCCTCCTCCGGCCGTTCCAATCAACGTTCTCACTCCTTTTTTTTGGTAGGAGGAACTTCCCTACGGCCTCTTCCGCGCCGTCTCGTCCGCCCTCTCCGCCGTATCGTTCGCGTGTCTCGCCCCTCATGTTCAA
Organism: Asparagus officinalis; assembly: GCF_001876935.1. Taxonomy (NCBI): domain Eukaryota; kingdom Viridiplantae; phylum Streptophyta; class Magnoliopsida; order Asparagales; family Asparagaceae; genus Asparagus; species Asparagus officinalis. The sequence continues at coordinate 293,460 of NC_033798.1, read as the reverse complement.
CTGCATGATGAAGAGGGCAGGCGGCCTCGGGCCAAGAGGCCCTCTTCTCCTTCTTCTTCTTCTGCCGCAGGTGGTTCGAATCTCTTCTCGGCTTTATCTATCTGTTTGTTTAATGGAAATTGATCCTGTTCTCGAGGGAGCTTCCGCCTTGTCTTTTGATCCCTACACATCGATTTTAGATCTCCAAAGCAAAGCGGCATAACTAAACATAAAAGATTTTGTGGTCTGAAACCCTAGTGTTGTGATTTCCATCCTCTCATCGCCCATAACTAAATATAAAAGATTTTATCCATAACAGGCTTCTTTGCTAAATGAGTCAGTTACTTGTCAAAACTAGTCGTACATACTCTCTACCGTTGTCCCTAGTGCATCCTTGGCTTATTTTTTTACCCCCAGCCAACATCTTCATAAATATAAGAACAGTAATTTGACTTAAGCGGGATTGGTTTTCGCAATGATGCCGGCGTAGCGGTCATTCTCTGCAAGCCAAATATCCAACTGTGTGCTTGTCTGTTCCCTCTTATTCCTAATTTGAACCGTGGATACTTGCAAAGGAAATTGATCTTCGAAACGTAACTGAGATGATCTATGACCAGTTATGTGTGTGTTTATGTGCGTGCGCTGAAACCCATCATCAGATTATTTTGCGGTTACAATACTGAGTTGTTTCCCTTTATTTGTTCTGGATTACACTTGTTCTTATACCGCTATTTGATCTTATAGTTTCTAATATTCCTGTGGTGAAGATATCGTATATGATTTCACTATCTAAATGACTGCTAAAAAAATGTTATGGTGGTGCCCACAACTGAGGGAGATCTCTTGAGGGCAACCATAGGTTGTACATACGATGAAGTTAGATGGCTACATCCATTAATAGTGTGCACATTGACACAATGCAAACCATTTTTTCAAATGTATATTTGAATTGAGATCCTGGAATGCATAGATCTGAAATCCATGGATGGAGATGTTTGAAGATGGCCTTGTAACTTTTTGGTTTGCGTTCGAGTAACTATATGTCCGGGTGTGTGCATTTGGTCCTTATCAATTGCCTATCTTGGATTCGGATATAGTATTAAGAATAATCACAACCTCTGATTGTGGTTCCACTTCAAAATTTGCATGCTATGCTCGCCTCAATATTTAACCTGTTCTCCAGTGGTTAATTGAAAGCCTGATATCCTCTGTTATACCCATAGTAATTTCCTTCTCGAGATGTATTAATATTGTTGCCTTACATATTATATGTACTTTACAAAAAAGGCAAATCTACGTAATTGAGAAAATAATAATAGTTCCACATTGTCGTAACACATGCCAAAAGAAGGCATATTTTATTGTTCTCCTGTTTCACGATTCGGCATAATGTTTATACTTTCTATATTTTGTAGCTATGAGCATTTGGTGCTAGTAGTGAGTTAGATTTTGTTATTATAAGTTTTTGTTCCTTCATCGATATTCCTTTCTGCTCTCATTTATCTTGTGCATATGTGTTCTTTTCTTCATGGAAATATTAGGGACTTTTGCTTCTTGGAAGTCGCATTAGCATCTTTTGCAGTCATTAGTGGGTCTTGTGCACTTTTTTCTTCCCTTGATCGTATCGCAGATTAATGTAAACATTTGGTACTTGTTATTTTTGATCGATTATGTATGTCAATTTTAAGGATTATTGAGATTTAACCATGTAAACATTTATGTTTGTCAGGTATTTTAAAGTTGCTTTATGGGCAAAATGTTGGGCAATTAAAAAACAACATGTTCAAAAAATGAGTGTAGCAGAAATGAGAATGTTGTGATGGTCTTGTGGGTATACATTAAAAGATAGGATAAGAAATGAATGCATCCGTAGTCAATTAGAGGTTGCGCCTATTAAGGATAAAATGAGAGAGAATAGATTAAGATGATTTGGTTATGTACAAAGGAGACCCCGTAGTGCACTGATTAGGAAAATTGATAATATTAGAATTAATGGGGCTAGGAGATCTAGAGGCCGACCTAGAATTACTTGTTTAGAAGCAATTAAGAAGGATATGATTAAGACTAACGTAACGGAGGAAATGACCCGCAACAGAATGGAATGGAAAAATAGGATTCATGTAGCCGACCCAAAACATTTGGGATAAAGGCTTGGTTGTTGTTGTTGTTGTTGTTGTTGTAGGTATCTTTAAAGTATTAGAAGGCATCTTCCTTATGATAAATTGAACTAGAAATGTTATTTATATGTAGAGTTGATAGTTGAACACTTCTTGCAGGTTCTTATGCAGGAGTCGAGAATTTAGTTATCATAGGCTCTGGCCCAGCTGGATACACAGCTGCAATTTATGCGGCACGTGCAAATTTGAAGCCTCTAGTGTTCGAAGGGTATCAAATAGGTGGTGTTCCAGGAGGACAGTTGATGACTACAACTGAAGTTGAAAATTTTCCTGGGTTTCCTGATGGAATAACTGGTCCTGATTTGATGGATAGGTATACACCATATATGGTTTATCCAGTTAAACATTTTCTTTCTTGTGGATGATATATTAATGTTATAAGCAGCCTATAGATTGTACGGTGGTCCTTCCATACCGATGTGCTAACTGTCTCATTGTCATTTCATTATTAGGATGCGGCGGCAAGCTGAAAGGTGGGGTGCAGAACTTTTTCAAGAGGACGTTGAATCAATTGATGTGAGGAATCACCCATTTACTATCAGGAGCAGTGAAAGAGAGGTGAATGCTATTTTCTAAGCATATTTCTCCATAATTATTTAGACTTCTCTTTGGAGATTTGTAACTGCAAGCATCATTATTTGGGCACTCAGCTGACCAAATCAGTAAGTCCAATAGGCAATATGTGGGTAATGCATGTTTTTTTGTCATTTTCTCCGTTTAATAGAATATGAATTTCATTTCTTCTCTTCTTATCCTTAAGACTCAGGTATCAAGTCATGCTTTGTTTATTGTGGAGAAACAACTAGAAATAACTGCTTTTAGGAGATCTTTCAGATAAGTAGTGGAGGGATTGCGATACGAAGCGCTAGCTACCTTACCTGATACTCACTGAGAAGAGATGAGAAAAATACATCACATGGTATGAAGATAATGATGTTCTTGGCAATCTTTCTGTTGAGATGTGCAAGTAGATGACTGGTGTGAGGGAAGGTCCATTGTGGCAGGAAGATCCCCCTCATTTGGAAAGTGTTAGTATTTGTAAATGCATTTAGATTGAAAAAAAATTTAATAAAATCTCCAATATGTCTGATGAGGCTTCAGCTTAGCAAGCATATGAAAAGGGCCTGAGGCCAACAAAAACTAGGGTGATATCTACAGATCACACTTAAAATTGTATCATATTCATCTAAAGTAAGGAGGCCCAAACAAATCTTAGCAGATGTAGAGGCATTACAGGGAACAGTTTGTAGAAAGCAACAAGTGGTGCTGCAAATAGGCGAATGGAGATTTATGATAGATTGCAAGCATTGCAGTTTAGCTGATCATAGAGTTATATGGGTAGTGAGAATCATAACGTGATCTAGTACAGAATGGTATTTACATACATGGATACATGCCTTCTGTTTCAAAGCTGAAGATAACTAGGCAGCTAGGATCCTAATTCTGGGGCCCCACTTTTGTCACCTTTGTCGGTTAAATGTCATAGTCAATACTCTGCTGTTTCCTTTGTTACAGATGAGGTATTCTCATATGTTTAACAACTTTTTTTTTATTGGATGGAGTATTTTGTACTTATATGGTTACCGACATTACATTAATCCTCTTTGGAGCTTATAAGAACAATATCAATTATCTTTATTGGCATTTCTAATTATTTCTACTATAAAAGTATTGTCATACTTTCGCTGCATGTACTGTGGTTATTGATAAACATCTACTAATATAACTAAGAAATTTAAGAACAAAGAAAAAAAAAAGAACTCCCTTCTTTATTTGGTGTAACTACTTGAGCCGGATGAGAGGAAACCTTCACGTCCGATTTTTAAGGGGGGAATCCAATAGGAACCTATCTTAATTTTTCTTTTGCTAGGCCCATAGCGAAAAAACCGACTTTCTTACGATTACAAGGTTTATTCGAGTATGAAATCCAATCCTGGAAATACAACATCCCACTTTTTTTTACTACCCAAGGCTTTGAGACATTTCGAAATGGGATTTAGTGGCTGTTACCAATACTTCGTTTTTGTATGCAATAGACCCAAGGAGTCACGCATAGCATTGTTGCCTATGTTATTAAGTCTCTTTTTGTGCTTGCTTTAGAAGTCATATCACATTTGACACGCCATTAGCTATGCAAAGGAAATCTTGTTTTATCTCATTAAATGCCTGTCTTTGATGATTCCGTTCAACATGAGCATATAAGTTAAATCCACTCTTGCAACTTGTCTGCTTGATTTTATGATTTGTTTCTAATTTTTATAATTTGTTTATTTTAGGTGAAATGTCATACTCTGATTGTGGCTACAGGAGCTACTGCTAAAAGGCTTAGATTACCACGTGAAGATGAATTTTGGAGTAGGGGAATAAGTGCTTGTGCAATATGTGATGGGGCATCACCACTATTTAAGGGTCAAGTTCTTGCAGTTGTAGGAGGAGGTGATACAGCTACCGAGGAAGCATTGTATCTTACCAAATATGCTCGACATGTGCATCTTCTTGTTCGGAGAAATCAACTGCGAGCATCAAAAGCTATGCAGGACAGGTGACTAGATGTAAACTTTGTCATTTCTTCTCACTATTAGTTGCAATACATAACCAAAATATGCTGCTTAAAAAGATGACATACATCAGTCATAATTGCCCCCTCTTCAAAAAATTTCATGTGTTTTATTTTGCATTTCTTTTGTCCAATAGATTGAAGGTTTTTCAACTATTAGGAAGAAGCCTCTATTCAATAGTCATTCATATTAGAACTTAAGGACTTCTGAAGAACAAGAACCTCTTGCATCATAACGAGGGACATAGTACACTAGTCCCCTATGCTTGGTTTTTATAACACAAGAAATTTTTGCATGATATTGTCAGTGTAATTGCGTCTGTTACAAAGTTGAATGATAATAATATCGTGTACTTGTAATGAACTATTAATCTTCGCAAATTTTTTTTATACGTGAAATGCAAGAATATCCATGAACTGTATAACAGTATTGTGGAGGGACCTAAAAGTTCACTACAAACTGACATTCAAAAACTATTAAAATAACGGTAAATTTAAGTAAGGTTGAGTATTGTGGAGGGACCTAAAAGTTATGCTTTATATGTGCAGCAACAACCCCTCTTCCAGGTGGCTGAATGTTATGTAGTATGTTCTATAATGACTTTACAACATGTTTAGGCGGTGAAAAGTGGTCTCAAGCCAGAATCTGATCAGCATCTATTGAAGTGTCGAACCTTCATTTTTGGCATCATGCCACAAAAAGATTTTATATAGTGGCATGGCATCATTATGGCATCATGAGTGTACAAGTGGTCCGTATGTAAGATTATACATTCACATCATGAAGAAAGCATAATTGTAAAAACTTAAAAAACATAAGCATGCTTTAATTTATACAATTACTTAGGTAAAATGAGGGTTGTAGAAAGAGGTCCATTCAGGTCAATTGCACTGTTTTTGGAAGATATAGCATCGTATTGATTGAAAACTAGGCATATACTCCTATATTTCTTGATTGGTTAGGGTTCCTTTTCTCCCCTTGTCTAAAAGAATTGCATGTTCATATCAATCTGTCAGTACAACTTTTAATGATGGTAAAATTTCAATTTCCTGAATGTTTTTTTAACAGGTTGATTATGGCGAATGTTTCACAGAGTATTCAACAATCCGAATCTTACAGTGCACTTCAACACTGAGGCTGCGGATGTCGTCAGCAATAGCAAGGGCCAGATGTCTGGCATACTATTAAATGCACTTCAACACTGAGGCTGCGGATGTCGTCAGCAATAGCAAGGGCCAGATGTCTGGCATACTATTAAAAAGAGTTGATACTGGAGAGCAGTCATGTCGTCAGCAATAGCAAGGGCCAGATGTCTGGCATACTATTAAAAAGAGTTGATACTGGAGAGCAGTCAGTTCTAGAAGTGAAAGGTCTATTTTATGGTATAGGTCATACTCCAAACAGCCAGTTGCTAGAAGGTCAGGTTGAACTGGACAGCGCTGGCTATATTTTGGTCAAAGAGGGTGCTGCTAAAACTTCTGTGGAAGGTGTCTTTGCTGCTGGTGATGTTCAGGTAATTTCCATTTTTTCCCTTAGCTTTCTGTTGGCAGTATATCGCTATTCATCAGACTCCTTAAACTGCTACACTTCTGATGGTAAGTCTGATTAGTAGTGGGCAAGTATTATTATATAGTTGCTTTGAGCTACTCCTAAATATGTTGTCCATAAATTTTCAATATTCAATAATTTTGCTGCTAGGATCATGAGTGGAGGCAAGCAGTAACTGCTGCTGGATCTGGATGTATAGCTGCTTTATCTGTTGAGAGATATTTGGTGACCAATGATCTTCTTATTGAATTTCACCAGGTAATATGCTTCTGCTTTATCTGTTGAGAGATATTTGGTGACCAATGATCTTCTTATTGAATTTCACCAGGTAATATGCTTCTAATACGCTCAATTTGTTCATGGACATGACCAATGATCTTCTTATTGAATTTCACCAGGTAATATGCTTCTAATACGCTCAATTTGTTCATGGACGTTTACCATAGTTCATCTAAAAATATATGCAGCTCCTGATCCTTTATTATATGCTTTTATTAAAAAGGGATTTAATGTTTCTTCAGCATGAGTTTGGCACTAAATTATAAGCAAATTTGCTATAATGCATGTGTTTGCGTTTATTCCTACCTACAGTAGTTTGAAGTTACACCGGCTCTTAACTGAGCACTTTTTTACATATTTGTTTTATCAACAGCCTGTACGTGAAGAGGAAAAGAAGGAACTTTCAGATAAGGACGTGCAAATGGGCTTCGACATTACACGTACGAAGCACAAGGGCCAGGTAATTATAAACATAATTAATGACTTATCGTTCTAGAAGCTGGAATCCTCTAAAATGATATGGTGTTTGTCATCTATTTGAGAGTATGATGCTGTTTATGCTGTCCATCAGATAGTTTAACTTTGAACTTGTATATTGCAGTACGCTCTAAGGAAGTTATATCACGAAAGCCCGAGGCTAATATGTGTTCTATATACTGCACCAACATGCGGTCCATGTAGGACATTGAAACCTATACTGGGCAAGGTATTGTGCTCTTGGCCAATTATATCATTTCAAATGTTCATTGTATAGAGAGGTTTTAAACAAATAATCAGGTCAATTCTGTCAAAAGTTAGATATGAAGCCCCTATATACCTCCTGTATATAACCAGACAAGTATCTGTCAAAATGCACCATATTATTGATCAGTTTATACGTATGCGTACTTGTCTGGTTAAAGAATATGGTAATCAATCATCAATTTCTTTTATGTGCAGGTGATAGATGAATTTGATCAGAATGTACATTTTGTTGAAATTGACATAGAGGAGGATCCCGAAATTGCAGAAGCAGCAAGAATTATGGGAACACCGTGTGTTGTGCAGTTTTTCATAGTTTAAGAGCGTTCAAGAGCGTTCATAGCATGCAATTGTTGCCAATTTTGCAAGTTTGCAACTGCTTATATGCCTTTTGCTAAAAGTTTTGTGAATGACACAGAGCAAGTTGTGCTTGACGGGATTAACATAGTTGATTTTTTTCAGTCAGCAGTGACTTGTACTTTTTAGATATTTGAGACATTGTATTTTGGATATTCTTTATGTTTGTGATTTAGTTGTTTAAAAATTACTACTCGCATTTCATTTTAGTAAATTTTTTGTTTTGGCTTATAATTGTGCATGGTGTTAGGATCTTAAAATCATTTTATGACATTTATGTTATTGTGCTCTTGGCCAATTATATCATTTCAAATGTTCATTGTATAGAGAGGTTTTAAACAAATAATCAGGTCAATTCTGTCAAAAGTTAGATATGAAGCCCCTATATACCTCCTGTATATAACCAGACAAGTATCTGTCAAAATGCACCATATTATTGATCAGTTTATACGTATGCGTACTTGTCTGGTTAAAGAATATGGTAATCAATCATCAATTTCTTTTATGTGCAGGTGATAGATGAATTTGATCAGAATGTACATTTTGTTGAAATTGACATAGAGGAGGATCCCGAAATTGCAGAAGCGGCAGGAATTATGGGAACACCGTGTGTGCAGTTTTTCAAAAATAAGGAAATGATCAAGTAAGAAAAGACTCTTAGAACCATGTTGCCTTGCTAATTCAACTATCTAGCATTTCTTGAATGCACGTATGATGCACACAACTTTGGGGAATTGAAAACAGAGTCTAAACGTCATCTCATTGAAGAGTTCTAGTTTATTTGGATTGGGGAAATCATAACTAGTCTACTATCAAGTATTTGATTTGAGGTCAGATCAGGTATTTGACTTGAGAATAGTTATTTGATTTGAAAATTGAATTAAGGCCTCTGGTCTATAAATACTCTTCTAATTTTCAGCTTTTATATGGAGAGATTGATTTGATTTTGATAAAATTCTATGAGTTGATTGATTTGATTTTGATAAAATTCTATGAGTTGATTGCATGTGATTTGTATCTGGGTTTTTGAGAGTACAAATTCCTCTTTTTCTGAGAGCTCGACTCCCATCTACTATTTAGCTGGGTAATGAAGAATAGGTTTGGAACTGGAGAACTTTGGAAAAGAATCTAAAAGCATTTCTAGGGCGATAAATTAGGGAAACACATTCTACCAAAAGAGAATCACACCCTCAGAAAAGGACACACATCTTAACAAAAAAGAATCACACCCTTAGAAAAAGAAAAGGAACCACATCTTCTAGGATTTTGTGGTTTCACACCAAGAGGTTTCTTGCACCTTCAAAAGCTAATATCTGTTAAAGGCCCTGAGGAGGGTGTAGCCATGGATCTAAATGGAAGAAAAGAACTGGTGTAGCCATGGAAAAGGCTCTGTCAGTGGTGGTGCTTTCACATCTTAATATTCATGGATTTTCATACTTATTATGCATATTATGCAGCTCATATCTTAGACTGAGGTGTCTGAAAGCGCCGTTGTAACCTGGCCTTGTGCTTTTGTTGTGTGCAGGTCTGTGTCTGGTGTTAAAATGAAGAAGGAATACAGGGAATTTATCGTGGCAAACAAATGAAAGAGAGCCTGGATGCTCAGCGGTTTTCTTTGATGTTATTTCAGATCCTACTTTTATCTTGTGAGATGCCATCTGATTTGAGCTGGCCATTTTTTTCCCATTTGAGTCATTTAAAGCACGGTGCTCATGCGTCTTCTTGCTCTTTTTCGTATCAAGGGAAATAAATTAATACCTCACCTTTTCATTCATGTCTGTTGAATTGTAATTCTGGATGATCCATCAAGCTTCACTCACGTTCAAAGTTGATAACTGTCACTTCTTGCAATCGTTTTTTTTCCCAGCTCGTTTACTCAGATATCCCTACAAGATTAAGGGCATGTGCTGGATATCTTAGTTTCTGCCCTTGCGTGTTTATGTTAAAAGACATTTTCGCCGTTGGCGATCAGCTGCTTACGGTTTTTAAGTTTTGTTTCTGCATGTAATATGTGCCTTTTCTTCCCGGTGAACGTGTGACTTGGCATATTCTCTTATGCTTCTCTTTTCTTTCCTATTCCGCGATAACTAGTTATTACTCTGTCCGCCAGAATCTTGGCGCTGCCTTTTCCATGAATTGCGTCCTCTTCTCGGGTTTTTTTTCCCCTTCATGTGGTTTCTGCTCCGCAGGTGGATGCTGCACGCACGCTCAACTTCGCGGAGAAAACCGTGGGGTTTCAATGGAGTTGTAATTAAATAGCAAATTAAAGTTTCTGCTTAGGATTATGTCCTGCGTTCTGATGTCTCGTATAAAAGCCCGTGAAATTGACGCTGTGGTATTTTTCAATTTCCTTTTCGCCATCTTCCTATCGCAGTGCACGTACTGACCTGCGCATTATAACCACGTTTGATCCTCTTTTTTAATTTCCTTATTATGGTTTCGTAGGTAAAAGCCTATACTTAATAATCCTGTTAACGGTTCAATAGCCCGATCTATCATTAAGCAACCAAGAATATTGGAAAACCCGTCATCCCTGTCTGTAGCAAAAGGTCATCCATCTTTAAATAACAAATAAATTTATTGAAGAAATTTTCAAAATCATCTTAACGGGATTCTTTTTAAAGAAATCGACCACATTCACTTTTAATTATAAAAATCGACCCACTTTGAGTTAATTACGGTACTTGAACGGGGTCGAGTTTTTGTAAACAAAATTTTTGCTGATGCGATTTTGAAAATTTCTTCAATAAATTTATTGCGATCACAGCTGGCCCAAAAACAATGGGCTCTCGCCCAGGTCCAATAACAGCCCGACAGGTTTATCTATCTTGCAGAGGAGAAGCAAAAGCCGAGCTCCCCAAAAGAGAACCGAGAGAGCCTTATCCCCCTCCACCCACTACCCCTCACGAAACCAGAAAACAAACGAACGAACGAAGTATCATCACACGCAGCCTCTCGCACGTCCTCTGCCGCTCCTCCCACCCCGCTCAACCCCTCCGACCAGCAGCAACGCCGCTCCTGAACTGTCCTCCTTCTCCTCTTCTCGCTCGCACCCAAAAACTAACCCATTCCGCCTCCGCTCCCACAATTTCTCCCCAGCCTCCCTCCATCTCACGATAAAACCATTCATCCCATTAACCTCCAAGAGAGTCAGCCTTCGTCCTCCTGCTGCCGTGGCCGAGGCCGAACTCGCTGAAGATGACACCGACGAAGGCGACGCTGCTGCTGCTGCTGCTGCTCCTGCGACGAAGCCCAAGAAGGGAAAGGCCGCTTTGCCCCTCAAAAGGGACAGGGTAAATCCTACTTTCAAACGATTGGTGCCCTGCCCATTTGTTTAAATCCGTTTAGGTTCTGGGTTGAAATTGGGTCTTCTCCGTACAATTTCCTTTAAATTTTTACCGGCGTGATAAATAATATACATATATTCCCCAGCAAAGCATTAGACAGAAGCTGACCCCCGGTTGTGTGTGTAATTTAAGTGGGCCGATCTGATGTCTGATGTTGTTGGCCTCGGTGGGTGCAGACTCGGTCGAAGAGGTTCTTGGAGGTACATCCGATCTGATGTCTGATGTTGTTGGCCTCGGTGGGTGCAGACTCGGTCGAAGAGGTTCTTGGAGGTACAGAAGCTGAGGGAGAGCAAGGAGGAGTATGATATCCCCACGGCCGTATCCCTTCTCAAGCAAACTGCGAGCACCAAATTTGTGGAGTCAGCAGAGGCTCATTTCAGGCTGAACATTGATCCCAAGTACAATGATCAGCAGCTGAGGGCCACAGTTCCGTCCTAATTCTGTTTCTCTTCACTTTCCTAAAATTCAAAGCTAGAAAGAAATTCTTTTTGAGGCGAGTCGAGGCTTATTTTATCTTCCAACGTGCCTGTGTACATGTAGGTGAATCTGCCCAAGGGGACAGGACAGACTGTGAAAGTGGCCGTTCTTACTCAAGGTGTGTAATCAGATGTGATCAGCCTTACGAACCTAACTTAATTCAGCTTCTAGTTGAAACCTAGCCGTATACAGTGTGATGCCGCTTGTTTCTGTAGATGAAGCATGCAAGTTTTACCTCAACTGCAAATTATTCTCTGACCTCTTTGGCTGTGTTTCTTATTCTTGTGTTATATCCATTCTTTTAGACTGTTAAATTAAATGTGAGGTTTAAGGGTTGTTGGTGTTAGGGCATAAGGGTTTCCTTCCCGCTACACAGTCTAGGATTAAAAAAGAGTTGAAAATATTCTTGTGTTATTTCCATAATCATGATTCTATCAGTTTTCTAACTATGTGACCATTGGCGTGTTCGAGTGGAAGGGGAAGAGAAACGCACATATGTATTTGCACATGTGCGAAAAAATATGGACGGATCTTCACACTAAAATGTGGAAACATGTTTCTAATAATAGAATATCAGATAATGGTTACATATGCTAACAATTGACGTCACACTTTTTTTTTTTTTGACATTTTGCTGGGGAGAAGTGTTAGAACTTCATCCTTTAATAGAATAGCTTTACAAACTAAATTACTTTATCTCATTTCCTGAGTCTTATGTCGGTAATGTATTTTTATAAACCAGCTTCTGTTTCAACATCCCTTTCCATTCATATATAAATGAAAGCAAACACCTGTCTTGAGTCTCTTGACATGTAACAAATATGAAAGAAGTTCATGAGAAATATTGTAAAATCGATCTTGAGAAGCATTTGATGACATGCCTAAATTAAAAAGTACATACAATTTTGACCAGAGGTGTCCTTCCAGGAAGGTTGATAACTGCTCAAGTGCCATGATTTCAAGGGATTACAAGGAAGACTATATTTGATATTTCCCTGCTGGCATATCACCATGCACAACATCTACGATTGGGATGAATGTATAATATGAAGGAGTTCAGGATCAAGGTTTGAATGGAGGAAAACAGTCACCAACATTTTAACCCTATGATTGATGCTGATTGCATTCAAACGTAGATTGCCCTATAGTGGGGACAAACTTGGGTCATAAATTTATGCGGAGCATGCTCTTGCAACAAGGAAATTCTTTAAATTTCCCTGTCTAGGGAGTCTAGACTAACAGTTTCACAGCATGATTAATTGTTTGGTGTAAAGTTGCAACGGTACCCTTAGATTATTCTCCTACAATAGCATTGTAAATTTATCAGTTATTATTATGCTGAACTTTCAATAAATATCTAATATTTGGTCCTCATTGTACTGGAACTTTACAGGTGAAAAGATCGATGAAGCGAAAAATGCAGGAGCTGATATAGTTGGTGGAGAAGATTTAATACAGGAAATCAAGGGAGGATTCATGGAGTTCGATAAACTTATAGCTTCTCCAGATATGATGCCCAAAGTATGTTACCTCAATGTTGAATTCATTATGCTACTTTATAACCCTACGCGTTTTACTGGTTTTCTATCCAGCATATACAATATCTATACTATTATGTTAAAAACTTTGTGTGTGTGTGTGTGTGTGTGTGTGTGTGTTTCCTTTTTTTGGGGGGTGGGGGGGTGGGGGGGGAAAAAAAATTTTTTTTGAAGGACATTTACATCCCAATAGAATTGTGAGAGGTATATAGGTAATTTTTCCCTTCCTTTCTTTTTCTGTTCTCTTTACTTTTTGTAGAACATGCTAAACTGTAACATGAATCTACAATTAGAGCTTACTAATAGATTACAATATGTGTTGTAGGAGATATAAATATAAAGTGAGAATGTTCTTTTCTAAAATAAATTATTGGATATGAATGAATATAAATACAATAATTGGAATTTCCATATGTATTAATCTAATATTATTGAAAGTCAAAATATATCTAAATGTTAGAAATAATTAAATGTAATATTTGATGATAAAATATGAAACATACTCCTCTTATTTACATTATTTAAAGTGCTCTTAGAATGATAGTTTGAAAATAATCCACCAAATTATGATGATACAGGTACCCTATTTTCTTTCATTAAGATCACATAACCAGTAGTGAAATATATATTATGCCCAATTTCAAATAAGGTAACATAAAATAACTCATCTCCAATGGAATAAAATATCATAAAAATATCTTAGAAACTCGTTGAAACTTTACTTTAAGTACCCCTTTCATATAAAATTTGGGATGATTAAGTTTTCGCATCTGTTTCACGTGCATTTACATGTGCAATAATGCTAGTTGTGTTAAATGGTTATTTTAAGATTTAAATGATCCATCTAATGAGACTGTTATTTTAAGATTTAAATGACCCTTCTAATGAGACTACTTGGAAATCTTGTGATAGATGTTTGTCTTACCCAAGTATTTCACCTTTGACAAACTTTTTCCCCCTCTATAACCATTTAGCTAATTGCCTGTATTTTTAAACAGTCATCATTGTATAACTAAAAGGGATGCCAATCTTTTTGTGCGCTTGTTCTGTTTTAGTGCAGAACCTGCTATTCCTATATGTAGTTGATTGTTTCACTTATCAATGGTCAGATAGTGCATCAGACTTTTTCAGCTACCATTTAAACTTTTGTGGTTATGTTCTATAAGCTCAGTTTTTCTTATTTGTCCAGTCAAATGCTTTTTAAGGCTGGTTTTTCCCATTTTCTTTTATTGAGAGTTTTACATTATGTTCCTTTCTCAGAAATCTATAAAATGGGAGAAAATTTTAATCAAAAATTTTGAATAGCTCGTTGTCTTTTTTTTTTGTGCATTCTCCATACACTTTACAAAGTTTCATTCACTGTTATTCATTCTTTATATTTACGACTTTTTTTTAGGTCGCAAGTTTGGGAAAAATTCTAGGACCACGTGGACTCATGCCAAATCCTAAAGCTGGTACAGTCACTACAGATATACCTCAGGTAATACTCGAGCGTTGTGGAGAAAGTTGTTTCATTTGTAATTTCTGTAATTTAATCTCAACAATCTTCTAACATTGCTTTCCTGTTGATTATGTGCTCTTTTTTAACATCTCCGGTGGCATAAAGCTCTTATTTTTACTGCATTTCCATTGACAGCTATATTGACTTGATTATTTTAGACCGATATTGACATCTACAAAAGGTTCTAGCTCTGTCCTTTTAAATCTGTTGATAATGACTCGTACAGGTCAATATTGGCTACACACGACTAGTACTGGAGAGAATTTAAGGTCTAAAAGTATTGAAAAAATATATATTTGGCAGTGTTCTATTGAGAAAAAGCAAAAGAAGGAATCTAATGAATAGAAAGCTTCTACCATGCATTCTGATCCAAAATCGCTCGAACTGTTGAAACTACCAAGCTAAAATCAAGACATACTGAGATTTCAGACCTTGTTCGTAGATTGTAGTGGATGGTATGTATGTTAAATTTGAATTGTCCATAAAGTTAACTGATACGATATGGCTGAGACAATATAGCACAGGGAAAAAAAGAGGACACAGCTCACCCTTTTTCTCTTTGTTTAGGTGTTGGGTTTACCTTTTAGCTTGGGAACCATAAACTTATTTGCATCCTTAATTTCCATGTAATCGGCATGCAATATTATGTGTGCAACTAAAATGACTGTTAGATGATATTATATGTTTGAGTATTTGGGTATTTGGGTAATTGGGCCGATATCCATATCCGCTTATGGAACCCTCCTAATCTCTATTAAGAGAGATTAAGATTAGATGAAATAATAACTCTGCATTCTCTATTTTTCTTACAATGATAATAATGTATGGGATGCAAATTTGACTCATGAAGGGTGTAACCGGCATCTGTGGATTGTACAAGATTGTGAGCCCTACAATAACCAATAACCATGTATCATCCTATGATAATCATTAACCATGTATCAGCATTCATCTAGTGTAATCATCCGATTCATGCATAATTTAAGGATATTTGTTTCTCTTATCTCATCTGATGTTCTCCTTATTTAAGGTCTTGTGATACACGCCAAATATCTCTTCTTGTTAGTCGAAAATTTTAGTCAGAAATTGATTATTACATGCATTCTTTCGGCTGCTTTTCTAGTGAGTTTTGTTATCAGCATTTAAATAAACGCTTGTGTCTTAAAATTGTGAGCAGGCTGGTTATATTTTGGTTTAACACTCGTTCAATTTTGGAAGTCTCTCTTTTTGAATGGAGGAAGACAACAACCACCACCAAGCCTTTTTTTATCCCAAATGTTTGGGTCTTTTTGAATGCTATAGGGTAAAATTAACATGGAGCTCTCTTATTCTTTTTCAGGCTATCCAAGAGTTCAAGAAAGGGAAGGTAGAGTACAGAGTAGACAAGACTGGGATTGTTCACCTGCCTTTCGGAAAGGCAAACTTTCCCGATGAAGATCTCATTGCTAACTTAATGGCAGCAATTGTATGTTTCCCCTATCATCCTTCGAGTGCCTAGTAAAAACTCTCAGCGTGTCGTAGACCAATGCAAACTGATACATGCTTGTTTATCGTTTACCTGTTGCAGAGATCTGTGGAAACAAACAAGCCCTCCGGTGCAAAAGGAGTATACTGGAAGAGCGCGCATATTTGCTCATCGATGGGCCCGTCATTAAAACTCAACATAAAAGGAATGCTTGACTACAAGCCCTCCGCGACGGTCTAACTATACTTTTAATCTGCAATCTCCATGTATACAGCAAGGTCGATGCTCACAGAGAGAAGACGCTCGATGATGAGCGGAGAAACTAAAAGGTCCAAATTTTTGATTGAAACAAAAAAAAAAGAAATATATGGAGTAAGCGGTATGAATGTAATCACTCTGTCAGAACCTGTAGCGAGCTGGCTTTAGAATTTGTGAGATTAGACTGTGGTTTGTTTATATGATGTGTTAATGCTTTTGCGAGATTATTATTATTGTTTTTTCTCCTCCTCCCCTATGAAATCAGTCTACTTCCTCGCTCATCCTGATGCGTAAACCTGCGGCCACCAGTCCTAGTCTTAAGCCCAGCAGCATTTGACTGAAAACTGCAGATGGAAGGCGTTCGTCGTTCCGGCTTTTAGTAAAAAAAACAGTAAGCCAGCGAAGCCCAGAGCTTGTTAAAATAGCAACACGAAAAAAAAAGAAAAATATCCGAAGTTGACAGGGACGTGCAAAAACCCCGGCACCACCGCTCATTCGCGCACAATATACATCTCCTCTCATCCGCTTCGCTTCCCTCCCCCCCGGTCTCTAGATCTTTTAATCATGATGGCATCGCTGACCGTGGCCACCGTGCGCATCCCCTCTCATCCAATGGGCCAGCGAAGTCAAAGCCAAAGCCCCGCCGCAGGTCCGAGCCTGATCCGTCGTCGGCTGCCGTCGTCATCGGTCGCGCACCCCCTGCCCTGCTACGAGCTCGCCCTCACACCACCATCATCATCCAAACTCTCCCTCCGCTGCCGCTCCTTCTTGGACCCTTCGTCGTCGTCAACAGCGGCGGCGGCGACCCGCTCCGGTTACAAGCTCGCCGCCGCGCTATTCTTCCCCTGCCTCCGGCAACAGCGCCCTCGTGGACCTCGCTCCAGAATCCGCGATTGAGAGGGTGCGCGCTCATCCCTGGTCACCTTCTTAATTTCCCATCATTTTACTACCGCCGTTTGGCCCTGGATTTTCCATCCCCGACCCAATGCTGTCCGTACTAACCTTAACTTGCGGCCTGTGTGTGTGGCGTTGTTGATCGAGCAGGTGATTTTTGACTTCCGCTTCTTGGCTCTTCTCGCTGTTGGTGGCTCACTGGGGGCTCCCTCTTGTGCTTTCTGAACGTACGTAGGTTCCCTTAATAAAAATGATTTCCAGTAGTAAAACAAAAAAAACCTAACTACTAATAACTACTGGAAACTAACACCTTTTCTTTTTTTTTTCCCCCCGGTCATGTTGGACAGGGTTGTATTTACATAGTCGACGCGTACAAGGTGTACTGGACAAGCTGTACGAGAGGAGTTCACACTGGCCAAATGGTCCTGCGATTAGTCGAGGCTATCGGTATGTGGTGGGAAAAAAAAATAAAATCTTTTTTCGCAAGCTCATTTTATAAGCTAGCAGCCTCCTCCTCTCACCATCGGATTTCTTCAGCAAGTTGCCATTATTTTTATTTATTTAATCTTCCCGTGGTTTTCATTTCCCCTTGACAGACGTGTACCTCGCCGGCACTGTTATGTTGATATTTGGTATGGGTTTGTACGGATTGTTCATCAGCAATTCCCCTCCCGGAATACCTGCTGATTTAGACCGCGCGCTCAAGGGCTCTTCTCTGTTCGGAATGTTTGCTCTTAAGGTAATAGATAGAACCGTATATACATACATACATTTAAAAAAAAAATGATTTCCTTAGCTAACAACTCTGATCACGTTTCTCTTTCGAAGACAAAATCGCTTCTATTTTCAGGATATTCCTCCCTTTACTTGCATCTAAATTACCCTTCCGAAAACTTCAAATGCCTTCGTAGTTTTTAAGTTCCGTGTGTTCCTCTCGGACCTCACTGTAGGTTAAAGAAGGAAAAAGGAGCAAGCAAGCAATAAATAAAGTTGGAAGCGAATCACTTTTTTGTATTAGTCGACTCATAAGCACGAACACTGCGGGTCATTATCTAGGTCCTCACCAACGATAACGATGGTAATAATAATTATTTGTTATTTGTTCAGGAGAGGCCAAAATGGATGAAAATCAGTTCCCTCGATGAGCTGAAGACGAAGGTTGGCCACGTTATCGTGATGATTCTCCTGGTAAAGATGTTCGAGAGAAGCAAAATGGTGGTGATAGCAACAGGCTTGGATCTCCTTAGTTATTCCGTGTGCATCTTCCTGTCTTCTGCATCCTTGTATATTCTCCACAACCTTCACAAGTCGGACTAGGAAAAGGGGGTGATTTCACTCTCAGAGAATCTCTATTCAACACTTGTCAATACAAATGTCGTGCTAAGTTTCAATATATATATATATATGCAAGCCGTGTCAACTTCTGCATCCCTTGTTCCGTGATTAGGAGCAGCAGGAGAGATCTCATCTGCTGAAAATATTTTTCAGGGGGGCGGGGGAGAAAAAAGAGATCTCGTGTGCTTAAGTTCTCGTATCCAAATAAATGCTTGTTTTCTAATAGAGTTGGAAGGGGTGCAGAGAGTAAAGATTATAAGGTACTGCAAAAAAAAACTCAATGATGTGCATAGAGATCAGGAACAGAGCAAGGAACTACTAACACGCTACCTACCATCCGTTTGATTTCAACCGCTCTGATTTGAGGTAGAAGAAATGGAAATTCCAGCGAAGAAAAAGTTCACAGAGAGAGTGAGAAGAAACATCTGGTGTATACCATTTGGATAAGAACTCGAGTTTTAAGTAAGAGCTAGATACAACTTATTTCCTTTGTTGATGTGCGCTAATTCTCTGCTGGGTCATGAACCACTACTACATACAAAATTTCATGCCCCCTCTCATGGCCAACTCTCCAAGATATCAACTGTAATAACCCATAAAAGCAAGGTAAAGAACAGTGATTAAGCAACTGCTGAGTGAAAAGCGAGAGTAACCGGTATAGATGAGCCATTTACCGACTCCTGATTCTTTTCTAAACATTTGTAAAACTAAGCTAACTATGTCAAAAGTAAGGAGGTTCGTTTCATTTATCATCTGTATAGATCTTGAAAAGCAGAGCTATAATCAACTCTGTGTCGTCCCATTCGGTGCTACCTGATCCAAGTCAAAATTAAAAAACAAAATACATCAGAAATTAATTAGTTAATTACTATTGTAAACGTTACTAGTGCTTACGTACCGTGTACAGGAAGGGATCTGTGCGCCCTCCTGTGCCCGTACGCTTCACTTTGGCCTTCTTCACCAGCCTGCAAGGTTCCCCATGAAACAATTCAATTGAGTACTGGATTATATCGGAGTCACTTAATGAAGAGTTTCTCTTAAGACGAAGGGGTGTCTATACACGTGTAGATAAACAATAGAACTACATAAATAAATAAACACAGTAAATACAAAGAGAACGTAACATGAGGATTCAACATAGGTCACTATCTTGACCTACATCTACAGGGGAATACTACAAGGGAAATTCAATAGTAAAATAAAGAAGATTAAGACAAAAGAGATGGCTCTCTAATCTCATTAACCAAACCCTACAAAGGGAGTACCACAATTGATAACTCAAGAATTCTCTCTCTTGTTCACTTCCTTTTATAATGAACTCATCTTAGAATGAGATGGACAATTGAAGAGCTTGTTGAAGGCTGGGGGAGGGCAAGGTGGGTGTCCAGTGAGTGGGAAGGGAATTATTATGGAGAGTGGTTATCGATAGGGAGCGAGGGGTCAGGAGGACACTCATAGAGATGGGAGCAAAGTGAGGAGTTCGAAAAAAGCAGGGAGTGCCGCTGGCAAGAAGGGGGGTGGCAAATGGCGTATACAGCACCCAAAAAGTGGGGTTTTCATAAAAATATCAAATTTATCTGAATTGTACATAATCTATGGAGACTATACGGGCAATTTTTTTCTATATTGTTGGTATAAGAGAACTACTCAAATTATTAGGATAATAAAGTAAATCAAAGTCAAAATTAGGATAGAAAGACAAATCTCACTGAAAGTAAGATTTTTCACATATCTGAACAGATTTTTCACATATCTAAACCTCAAGTCTTTGGTATTTTAAAGATTAACCATGACGTCGTGTTGTTTTACTAATTTATATTCTAATGATACTTAAACATGTTGCCTCTCTCTCCCTGTTCTATTGTTCTTAGAAATAAAAGTGGAATGTTATCTTTTTTTTATATTAGTAAGATTTAAAAACTTAAAAGATGACCACTATATCTAGTTAACTAATTTGACAATTCGCTTTTGATTTTTCTTCTTAATTTCTCTCACTCGCTCACTCTTAAAACTTATCCTTAATAAAAACATCTTCCTCTAATCTATTCTCCTCATTCTACATCATTTCCTGTAGCCTCTCCCAAACTTATCTAGGATTGTCGAGAGCAATTTAAAAGACATATTAGAAAATAAAGCAATAAGGCATATCAAACTAATACCTATAAGAGTTTAAATCCTCAATCCACACCATAATTCAGAGGAAGGGTTTTTTGACATGGTACTAGAGCAAGTCAGGTTCAAATCCACAAAAAAAGCCACTTTAAGAATAAAAAAGATATTGTGGCTTGAAGAATAAAAAAGATATTGTTGTATGTGTCCACATTTCGGCCCAAGAAAGGGGCGTTCACCCTACAGAGGAAATGTTTAAGTATAAAATTATAACCCTCAACCCTTATTGCAACTTTGGAGTATTAGTGTAGTGAAGTAGTCATTTAAAAATATTAAATATTTAGCGTCCCTCCTCACTTGTACAACTCCAACCTTTAACTTCGTTCGAAAGGCAAAACATGAGAATTAATAAATTTATTATGATTTTGAAAATGACAAAATTTTAATTTGTGATATCTTTAAACCCCATGCTACATACTGTAAAATATGAACCATTTATCCAAACTTTCGACTTTTGAGATTACAGCTAACGGTTTATAGTCGGTTACCATTAATGATTAATATCAGAAGTTGTTAGGTCTCTTGCTCTACCAATCAGCACCAAATCCAACCTTAGGTCAGGTCAGAGAAAAATAATTTCTTAGCCCACAACATGTTTGCCCAAGATATTGTCGAGCTAAATCAAGTTTTATTTCAACGACATCATTAAAGAGTGTCCTTATGGAGAAAATTAAAAAACTACATTAATAGATCGGTGTTAAAAGTAGTACCTAATGACTAGACTGCTATTTAAAAAAATTCGGCAACAATGAGGTATATAAACTTGGACGACAAGACATATAAGGCCATTTTTTTTTTTTTGATCAAAAAGCTCTGGCATCCTATCACATGATCTTTCTCAAAATACAATAACTAAATTCCAACAACTTTAGAATGACATCAGCCCCAAAATTCCACATTTCTACAACAAAACCCCGAATTCATGTTTCTGTTTTGATTAAACCCCAAATTCATGTATTTGTTTCAATTAAACCCTAAACTCATCATCATTAATCACATAATGCATGAAACTGATTTCAAATTTTGAATTTTGGACTCACCTTTAACTGTGTCAAGACTCAAGATCTCCAAACAGTAGCAGTAGGACCACTATGATGCTAGGGCTTCGCGAGTTTATGTTGACAGAGGCACCCCGTCACCATCAGCGGGAGAGAATCTATGTCACCACAGTCCTTTTATTCTCTTCTCTTTCTCAAAGCTCAGTGGGAGGTGGAAACTAGGGAAATTCTGGGCAGGGACTTAGTTTTAGGGTAGTTAATTCCCACCCTTTATCACTACCATATCAGCCATGTTTCTTTTGTTTCTTTTGTTTCTTTTAAGACAGACACCTAAGCCGCACGTAAAGATCACGTGATAGAATGCCGGAGATTTTTACCGGAAAATCAAATTTTGGGCCTATTTGTCTCGTTATGCAAGTTTATATACTATTTGTCGACGAATTTACTTTTAATACAAATATGGTCATTAGGTACAATTTTTTATACAAATCTGGTAATTTAGCCGAAATTAAAGTGCCACAGATGTGACCATATCTTTTGTTAGTACGACATTAGGGTGGAAGTAGAAGAGTATTTAACAAGCAGAATGATGAGGTTTCCATTTTATAATGCCGTGTTTGGGTTGATTTTGTCACTCAATGGTTAGATGGGGAATCAATTGTGAGTTTAAAAGAGATTAAGGTTACCTCACTCTAACAAATAATTTTGGAGGTGGTTTTTCTCATGATTACCATAGTCCACCTCTTTTTCTTCCTAGTTGCAAGAAAGCGGCACAGGTGGTAACTTCAGGTGGTAACTTTGGTATTGCAGTGTCCAGCAAGACTAGTTTAGTGAAAAGTCAAACCGGTGATGTCATGATTCCAGTATTCCCTCAATACTAGGCTAGTGCACAGGGCAGTGTGTCTGGACACAAGACTGTAGAAACGTGGTGGTGGTATATGAGGAGTCAATTGTTGAATTGCAAGAGATTTGAATTCTCACTCTAACAACTAGCTTTTAGAGTGAGTTCTCTTAGGTCAATACAGGATAG
The DNA here is from genome assembly GCF_001876935.1 of Asparagus officinalis. Lineage (NCBI taxonomy): Eukaryota > Viridiplantae > Streptophyta > Magnoliopsida > Asparagales > Asparagaceae > Asparagus > Asparagus officinalis. Next base: position 270,809 of record NC_033798.1, on the reverse strand, counting down.
GATTGAGAGGATAAGGAAATGGTGTTAGACAGCTAGTGGTTTATTTTGGTTGGATAGTTTCTTTCAAGGAAAAAGAAACGACTTTTTACTGGTTCTTTCAGTGAAAAATGAAAAATTCGACTGAAAAAAGAAACGGTAATGCGAAATCTAATCTCATTCTAGTAGAAATATATTAGGATGAGTGTAGAGAAAGATTAATTTGACTGCCGTTGTTTAGAGGACAAATTGGCAGCTAACAGGATTTAGAGGCTGGTTTTGAAATACCAGAGATTTGGGATACGGATAGGTGAAGATCCCAAGAGAATATCTCATTAGCCTAGTAAAGGTTAAAAAAATGCATTGAGTTACTGATGTAACCAACAAGAAGTAATTAAAAATCTAGTATAGGCGGACCAAAAACCGCACTGTGGTGTATCATACTCACAATCGGAGGGCTTTGCTGGTGTCAGGAGTGTTACCGATAACAGATCGGATCTTGACCTCTGAAGCACAGCCGTTGACGGAGAGCCAATTGATGATGGCATCCGCTCGGCGCTTGATGCTCTTGGTCGTTGCTCCGGGTTTTGTTCGGGTGCCTTTCAAGCTCGAGCTTGACCCGTCATCGTTGTCCTTCCTCTTCACGGACCTCACCCTCAAAGGCGATGATCTCATGGTAGTGCGTGCGTCGGCCGTGACCGAAGAAGAAGAAGAAACAGCAGCAGCAGCAGCAGCAGCTCGTCCTGATCCTTGCTCCCCTGGGAGTTGAGTAAGTCGTATACTACTCTCATCTTATCTCTCTCTATATATATATCCTTCCTCAGTTTGAATTTGCTTCTTCCTCTTCTGCTGATTCTCTACCGACTGCTGACAAATTATTAATTGATTATTTATATATATTCTCTCCTTTTCCTTAAAGCATTTATTGTTCACTCAACTCAGAAAAAAAAGAAAAAGGAAAAAAGAAAAAAGAAATGATGATGATGTGGGACAGATTTAATTAAATGAAACTGTTAAATTACATCTAATCATATAAAAAACTGAAAAATCAGCCAAATTAAGAAAATAGACGGTTGATTGAGGTAGATAAAATCCTCCGTCGAAAATCGGATGGTTAAAAGATGACGGTTTGAATAAAAATTGAGGACAATAACTTTTGCTCTGAGGCAAAAAAATTTTCCCTTCACGGATCTCAAGAACACAGTAGATCTAATGCCTTGGAAATAGAAACACAGTTTGATGTTTGGAGAGATGGAACGTACCTGAGGCCTGAGAGAAGCGCGAGGAGCAACAATCAACGGATCGCCGCCACGGATCTGATCATCTCCTTCAGTCGCATAAGAGACCGAGATCGCGATCGGGATCGGGATCGGGACGGAGGAGAAGAGAGCGAGGGGTGAAGAGGAGAGAGAAAGAGGAGGAGGACAATGGTTGTTTCTCTCTCCTCCCCGTCGACGGCAGCAACTCGCTCTCTCTCTCTCTCTTATCTCCCCTTTTTAACCCTCGTCTTTGGGGGGTGAATACAGATCAGATGGCGCCAAATTACTATAATAATAATACTAGCTATTATAATAAATATATAGCTTTTTTTTTCTTTTTTTCTTTTTTTGCCCCCTTCTAATTTTGTTTCATCCGCTGCTCCCACTTTCCAAACTTTACACACGCAGGCACAAGGCTCATCCGTTTCGAATTTTTAGAAGCTTTTTCGAAGTGGCGGGCGATTATCTTTCTCCGCCTCTCCAAAAACTTTTTGTCTTGTGGCGGGCTCCGCTCGGCTGTCTCAGGGAAGGACAGCTTTGCGTTTTAAACAATATGTACGTAAATAGCCCCGCGACGTTGAACG
>NC_033798.1:250861-268342 GCF_001876935.1 Asparagus officinalis | reverse complement strand
TTCAATTCCTCTCTCTCCATCCACCCTCCGCCCAAGCTTTCGACACGTGGTCCACATGCATCAACTGTGGGCTTGTTGGGCCTTTCTTGGCAATAGTCGCCCTCCACAGGCTGAGTACCCATAATAAGGTCTCAGCCCAAAAGTTTTTGGGTCCCAGCAACATAGTAAAATATTTCGGCTTTCTAATTGGGGACCGTCTTCGGGGTAAAAATTAACTATTATCATTTTCTTTTTCCCCCCGCATAATCCAATATTTGAGACAGTTTAGGCCTACGTACCGACTAGCTAGTCCTCGTTACTCTATCAACGTAGATACTTATTATAAGCCTTGTCGACACCTTAGGTTGCACATGAACACCAACGCAAACCATTTTAGGTGGTTGTCGTTAATTTAGATACTCTCATTTGTCATTTCCGCATTCATTTCTCATTTTCATGTTCGCATTCATTTCTCAAACGCTTTCTTACCGATTAATTGAATGTACACAGTCTCCTACCGCGCGTAATAAGTGATAAATCTGAAATCCTCAGTACGTGTTCAAGTTAGCAAGCGTCCTACGATTGCTTAATAATGCATTTAGTCAGGAATTATGTAAGTACAAGGAAGAATAATCAACATTTGTTTTTTATTCTGATTTGTAACCAAGCATCCTGCGCGTGTTCTAGGCCCGACTCATAACTATAGCATGCAGCAGCCGATCCTGGATACAGAACTGTAGAAAGTGTGTACGAAATAGTAAATGGAGTCTAACATGCATTCAAGATGTTCATGAGATCTATAACCAACAATTTATGTTCAACTTTGATTGTAATTCTAACCAAATGGCAAATAATTACACGGAGTTTAAAATTCATGATTTCATAAGCTATAATCTACAATTTTTCTCAATTTTCGCTTATTTTGCCCTAATAGCAAATAATTTTACAGGGTTCAAAATTTCACAACTTTAAATTTATAATCCACAATTTATTCCATTTTTTGCTTATTTTGACCCAATGGCAAATAATTGAATGAAGTTCAAATTTCACGATTTCATGAGTTGTAACCCACAACTTTAGCTCATTTTCGCTCGATTCGAAAGAAATAGAAAATAATTAAATGAAGTTAAAAATTCACGACTTTCTTGAGTCATGACCCATGATTTTTTGCTTATATTTAAAAAAAATCAACCTAATGTATATGGAGCTCATAATTCACGAATTCATGAGCAATACTGTACATTTTTTGTCCATTTTTGCTCATTTTTTGACCCAATGGAAAATATGCCAATTCAAAATTCGCGATTTCATAAGACATAACTGACGATATTTGTCCATTTTTGCTTGTTTCAACTCAATGGTAAATAATTTGTGATTTCATGAGCTATAATTATATGGAGTTAAAAACTTAAATTCTCATGAACTATAACCCAAGATTTTTGCTCATTTTTGTTCATTTCAACTCAATACGAAATAATAAAATAGAGCTTAAAATTCACGATTTTCATGATTTATAATCCATATTTTTTGTTCAATTTTGATTCTTTTAACCAAACGAGAAATAATTAAACATGGTTCAAAATTCACGATTTTGAGCTATAATTCATGTTTTTATCCATATTTGCTTATTTCAACTCAATAGCAAATAATTTTGCTGCATTCAAAATTCATGACTTCATGAGCTATAAATGATAATTTTTGTCTATTTTCGATCGTTTATACCCGTGGAAAATAATTTTGTGGGGGACTAAAATACACGATTTTATAAGCTATAATTCACAAATCTTACCCATTTTTGCGCGTTTGACCTGATTGCCAATAATTAAACAAAGTTTAAAATTCGTGATTTTATGAGATATAACCCATAGTTTTAGTCCTTTTCGCTCAATTTGACCAAATAGGAAATATATGGAATTAAAAATTTATGATTCATGAGTTATAATCCACAATCTTATTTCAATTTTTATTATTTTAACCTAATGGCAAATAATTATGTGAAGTTCAAAATTCATGTTTTCATGAACTAATTCATGATATTGTCCAATTTTCCGTCCTTTCGACCCAATGGCAAATAAATATGCGAAGTTCGAATTTACAATTTCATAAGCTATACTATGATTTTTGTTGATTTTTGCTTGTCTTGAACCAATGGAAAATAATTTTGCCGAGTTCAAAATTCACGATTTCATGAGTTTTTGTCCATTTTCGCTAACAATTCACGATTTCATGAGTTATATCTATATGGAGTTCAAATTTCACGTTTTCATAAATTATAACCCATAATTTTTGCTCATTTTATTCATTTCGACCTAATGGAAAATAATAAAACTAAACATAAAATTCACGATTTTCATGAGCTATAACCCTTGGTTTTTGTTTAATTTTGATTGTTTTCACCGAATGGCAAATAATTATGCGAAATTCAAGATTCATAATTTCATAAGCTATAATTCACAATTTTTATCCATTTTTTCTTATTTTTTATCTCATGGCAAATAATTAAACGGAGTTTAAAATTCACAATTTCATGAACCATAACCCCCAATTTTAACCTTTAATCCATTTTTGCTCCGATTCAACCAAATGAGAAATAATTAAACAAAGTAAAAATTTCATGATTTTTATGAGGTATAACTCACTATTTTTATTCAATAATTTATTATTTCAACCTAATGGAAAATAATTATGCGGTGTTCAAATTCATGTTTTCATGTGGCTAATTCAAGAATTTTGTCCATTTTCGCTCGTTTCAACCTAGCAGCAAATAATTTTGCTGGGTTTAACATTCATGATTTCATGAGCTATCCCCGACTTATTCGTTTTTGCTTGTTTTGACCCAATGGCAAATAATTAAACAGAACTTAAAAATTCACAATTTTATAAGTTATAACCTACAATTTTAGTCATTTTCTCTCAATTCGACCAAAGAGGAAGTAAATAAATGAAGTTTAAAATTTACAATTTTCATGAGTTATAATCCACGATCTTTGTTCAATTTTGTCTTGTTTTGACTTAATGTCAAAAATCATGTGAAATACAATTCATGATTTTATAAGCTATAATCCACGATTTTTGTTCATTTCATTCGTTTCAACCAAATGGAAAATAACTATGCGGACTTAAAATTAACGTTTTCATAAGCTATTTTTGTCTGTTTTTATTTAAACGGCCAAAAATTAACAAAAATCATAGGTTATATCCCACGAAAATCTTGATTTTGATGTACTAGCAACTCACTTACATTCATTCAAAATGGGGGGAAAGACAAAAATCGTGAGTCATATTCCGAGAAAATCGCAAATTTGAACAAAAGTGAAAAAATATTGGATTTAACCCACAAAAATCACGAATTTTAATATAAACACAATTAATTAACATTCTTTTAAAAGGAACAAATTTGACAAAAATTATGGGTTATAGCCCATGAAAATCGAAAAATTTTATTTACAGACAACTAATTTACAACAATTCAAAACAAAAAAAATTTACAGCCCATGAAAATATAGAATTAGGCACACAATTAATTTATATATTTATATTCATTCCAAAAGAACAAAAATTTACAAATATTGTAGGTTATGTAGCCCACAAAAATCACAATTTATATACGCACAATTAATTTATGTTTATTTCAAAGAAACAAAAAACAAAAAAAATTTGTACGTAACCATGAAATATGTTAAATTTTATGTGCTCACAACTAATTTGCATTTGTTCAAAATAAATAAAATTAAAAAAATCTGGGATTACAGCCCGCAAAAATTGCTAATCTTTATGTGCACACAATTAACTTAGATATACACACAATTAATTTATAGTAATTCAAAATTAATAAATTTTTACAAAATTGTGGGTTATAACCCATGAAAATTAAGACACTTGACATATATACAATTAATTTAAATTCGTTAGAAATAAAAAAACTTGATAAAAATGTGGGCTATAGCCTACAAAAACCAATGATTTTTATGTACGCAACAAATAATTTACGTTTCTTTGAAAATAAAAAGAGGGGGCAAAAATCATGGTTATAAGCCACCAAATAATCGCAAATTTTTACATACAAACATATGATTTATATTCATTCAGATCGAATGAGAATTAATCAAAATTGTGGGGTTATAGCCTACAAGAATCACGATTTTTATGTACCCACAATGAATTTATATTCGTTGGAAATGAATAAAATTTGATAAAAATCACGTGTTACACAAAATTGCGAGTTACAGTCCATGAAAATCTACAATTTTTATTTGCACCATTAATTTACATTAGAAAATGCGCATTTTGGCCTGCAAAAATTACGAATATTAATGTATGCAATTAATATACATTCAAGAGAAAGAACAAAAATTGATAAAAATTGTGTGTTATAGCCCACGGAAATCACAATGTTTTATTTATGCACAACTATTGTACGTTTGTCCAAAACGAATAAAAATTAATAAAAATCGTGGATTACAGCCCACAAATATCAAGAATTTTTATATATAGACATTTTGATTTACTGTGATTCAAAATGAATAAAATTTTATAAAATTATGGGTCATAGTCCAGAAATTGTTATGTGCACCACATTCATTTATATTTGCTTGAAAGGAACAAAATTCACAGAAAACATGCATTATAACCCGCAAAAATTATGAATATTAATGTTTAAATTTAATCTATATTTGGTAGAAAGAATAAAAATTGACAATAATTGTGGTTATAGTCCACGAAAATCGTAAATTTTTATGTACGCACAACTTATATAAATTATAGCCCATGAAAATCACAAATTTAGATATACACAACTAATTTAAAATTATTTGACATTTACAAATATTAACATTAATCATGGGTTATAACCCATAAAAATCGAGAATTTTAAATTATGCATAATTATTGTCATCATGTCATAACGAATGAAAATGGACAAAAAACATTAGCTATAACGCACCAAATCGCGAGTTTAAAATACACATGCCTAATTGTCTTTGGTTCGACATGAACAAAAATAGACAATTTCATGGATTACGGCCTATGGTGAATTTTGAAGTACACATAATCTGTTGTTCTTATATTGAAATGAACGAAAATGTACAAAAATTGTGGGTTATAGTCTATAAAAATTGCAAATTGTAATGTTCTTATACTTAATACTTACCGGGTCGAAATGAAAAAAATGGACGAAAAAAAAAAGCTTGTACTTAATTGTTATTGGGGCGAAAAAGAATGAAAATTGAAGGAAAAAATAGTTGTGTAGCTTATAATAAGTAGGTGTTAATAGAAGAACAGTTGAGAAGACATATGATACGTATATTCACATACACAGGAAAACCCAATCCACTTTCCTTCTGTTAAGTTTGGGGGAAAAAACAAAAGCGCTAGCATGCCCGAACAGTGAACTCCTGCACTTAGTCACGGGTCTTAAATATATGACGTTAGTATTTCATTTCTGCTATAATTTAGGATAACAAATAGGGTAGGAAATATTACAGCTCGATAAATCTAAAAGGCAAAAGTTAATAAACAATTGAACAACAAACTGGTTACTGAAATAATACAATCAGCTCACACACAAATGCAGACAAACTTAACAAAAGATGACATTACATACCGTGTTTGATCCTGTTGTTGGTCGCCTTGTGCTTATACAAAATCTTCAGCTTCCTTAAGCTTAATCCATTCAACTTTGCCTCCTCTGGATTCTGCTTGTCTTCATTATGCACCTTCTCATCTTTTCTGCATGCTCCTTCTATGTCCATTTGGATCACCTGTTTATTTTCCTTATAAAGCAACCTTAACTTTCTTAGGCTCAGACCACTGAGATCTCTCTTCCTCTCACTTTGATTCTCTGTTTTGATGTCAATCTTTGTTCCTCCACCGCTCTTTGGCTCGTCTTTCTCTTTCTCCATGTTAGCGCCTTCCCCGTTGTTGCTATAGACGCCAGCAAGCTCCCTTTTCTGTCCTTCATTTGCCTCCGGCGTAAGACTTCCAACGCTGTCATCAGATTCAAGAGGTTTGACAGTTGGGTCACCAATCTTCAGCAACGAGGTCTGCGGATTGCTTGCAAGATCCCCAGTACTGAATGGCATATTTGAACTTCCATTCTCTTGGTCCAGGCCAGCAGTGAATCCCCCCTGGTTGCTATGGACACCAACAAACTCCCTTTTCTCATCTTCAATGTTCTCCAATACCGGGCAATAATCCAACGCAAGACTTCCAACACTACCATCAGGTTCACTAGCTTTCACGATTGGATCAGAATTCTTTAGCAACAGTGTTTTCGGGCTGCCGATGTGATCCTCAATAATTGATGGCACACTTGAACTTTCACTGTCTCTGCCCATGTCCACTCCTCCTTCCCCGTGATTATTATGACTACTAACAAGCTTCCTTTTCTCATCTTCACTGCCTTTCTGTGCTGGACCGCAGTTCAACGCGATAATCGTAATTCTGTCATCGATTTCATAAGATTTCTCAAGTTGTTCACCAATCTCTAGTAAGGAGGTTCGTTGAATAGGATCAACAATAATGGAACGCATATTAGAGGTTTCATTCTCTTTGTCCATGTTACTGCCTTCACCGTGGCTACCATGAATATTACCAAGCTCCCTCCTCTCACCTTCACCATGCTCCAAAACTGGACCACGGTTCAATGAAAGACTCCCAATGCTATCATCAGATGTATGAGATTTCACAATTCCATCGACATTCTTTAGCGAAGGATTTTGTCGGGTGTCATCATGATCCCCAGTATCGGACGGCACATTTGCACTCTCGTTGGCTTTGACAGGGTCAATACCTCCCCCATGGTTACCGTGACTACTAACAAACACCTTTTTCTCACCTTCACCACCCTCCAATGATGGAGCGGGGGATAACGCAAGACTTCCTCTGGTATTATTGGATCCACAAGATTTCACAGTCGGAGCAACGACCTCTAGCACATTTGAATTTCCATTCTCCTCGTCCACGTTAGTGACTTGCCCATGGCCACTGTGAATACCAACAAACTCCCTTTTACCACATTCACAGTCTTCCAGCACTAGACCGCGGTTCAATGCAACTTCTGCAATTTTAACATCGGTTTCATGGTATTCCACAAGTGGGTCACCCATCTCTAGCAATGAAGTCTCTTGATTTCCACTAAGATCCCCAACATTTGGTAGCATGTTTAAACTTTCTGGGCATGGTTTTGGGGAACAAGTGGCTAGTTGAAGATTTCCTGAAGAGTGAATACACTCTTTGTCAAGGAGTTGGCTAGTAGGAAGAGAGCATGAACAGGTGGTTTCTTGATGCTTCTTGACAAGATCGAGGCCCCGGTTACAAACTTTCGCATCTGCGTCGGCTTCCTTTTCGTATGTCAGTCTTGGCATTTGATCTCCAGGTGCTGAAATCTCTAGTGAGCAATTATCAAGATCTTGGATGTCGACCTGAACCCCGATACTTCTCCTCCTCTCGTCTCCTACTTGAATACATTCCGCGACTCCTCCAACAGCTAATTCAGCAGATTCGGATGCTTCAGCATTTCGTCGAACAGTTGAGCTGCAACCCAGTACTGGGCTCCGCGAGCTTACCCCATCAACCGGCTCTACAGAACATTGTGATATTTCCCTGCAGTAGGTCTTCAAACACGCTGAACTCTCGGTGCAAGGCACCAAAGTGCTTAAAGGTAGCATCTTTCTCATCGATCCAACTTCCTCATCATCATCATTATCCTCAACCTTTCTGCACGTTAATCTTGTTGGCCACAGAGTTCTGCTTCTCTTTGGCGTTGGGCTATCGGGTGATTCCTGTTTAGCTCTCCTCTTCTTGTTCTGCTTCTCATTCTCCGACCAGACGAATGGCGAGTTCTTTCGACAGCTACGAGCTGGGTTCGGTGGCCTGGTCGGCGTCGGTGACGGTGCTTTCGTGGGGGTTTCAATTTCTTCTAGGATTTGATCCAGACCTTCAACCTGATTAAAATGTTTTTGATTTTAGTGAAAATAGATGATGATAATAATAATAAGATGACGACGACGACGACGAAGAGGAGGAGGAGGAGGAGGAGGAAGAAGAAGAAGAGGGCCCATTATAACTGATTGGAGAGAGGAGAGGGCGTCGGCCATGGCGATGTTGGTCATATTAGCTGGAATTTTGTTCCTCTTGCATAGGGCTTGAAGCGCTCTCCTCGGCAAACTGTGGAAGTCCATGGCGATTGATAACTGATCAGCAAGAGAGAAGGGGAGGCGGGTTTCGGATTTCCAAGCTTCAGAAACAAACGGATGCTTTTACGATTTCTCCGAAACCCCATAGCTCATTTGGGCCCACCCATTGGTCCCAGTCTTGCTTTTAGGCCGAGCATTTGAGGATGGAGCCTAATACGGTAACATAAAAATAAAAATAAGACCCCGTTCACTTTTAATTATAAAAATCTACCCATTTTAACTTAATTGTGATACTAATTAGTTGATGTTGTCAACCCTAACTAATTAGTAGCTTAATTATAAGCAGGATCAAAGAGTGGGGAAGGTTTGAGGTTGCTAATTAGGCTACTAATTAGTCGAGATTAACAACCCGACTAATTAATACCTTAATTAACTCAAAGTAGATCGATTTCTATAATTAAAAGTGAATGTGATCGATTTCTTTAAAAAAAAATCCTATTGAGACGCTTTTGAAAATTTCTTCTAAAAATAAAGGATACAATAAAATATGAATTGGTAATTTTCAACAAAATTCTCTCTATGACGGATGAGATACATGATGGACTACAAGAATCCGTACCTAGCTATAAAATTCCAAAAATAATACACGAGGGACTTTTTTATATGTGATACAAAACCGCATAGACATAATATATTAACAAGTTATATTCACTTGAATTAAACAGAGCAGAAAACATTAAAACTGCTGAAATAACCGATTTTCTTTTATTTGTTTATTTATTTATTACTATCAATCTGAACATTAAGAAAATAAATTATTCTTTATACAAGAATTTTAATATGAAGAACGGTTACACAAAATCATCCTCACATTAACAGACATCTAAAAACGTTAACCCCTACAGACCTTATGCGGCTTGACATCAAAAACACCACAAGAAACCTGAAAGTCTTTTCATGAAGCATGAAGGTTCTGAATCTCAACTTTCAAATCTTGCACTTTGCGCTCCATCTTTGCTAAGTTGTCTTGAATCTTCACCAATCTGTCGATTTTAAGCTGAGCTGCGTCTTGATAAGGTTTGCTGAAGGCTTCAACAAAGCAATCTAGTTTCTCGGAGGCTAGCTTGAGATCCTTTTCCATGGCTTCTTCGATTTCCAGTGCCAAACCATCTGCAACTTTTCTCACCTTCTCTATTGCTTCCTTCCGACGTCCTGGGAAGTTTGATATTGCAAACAACCTAGCATTTGACAGAATAACAAATTACTTGCCTAATAGCGTCTTAGTTCACTTCTCAGATTCACAAAATATTGAAATCCATGACGCAGAAAAGGAAGGGGCGCATTCTCAAGAGTTACTTCACGTTGATGCCAGTGGTTTGATTGAGATACACATAAGGAATAAGGAGCTAATTAAAATATGTGATTATGTCGACGAAAAGCAACAATTTATATAAAGAAAGAAGTTTCCTTGAGGAAGCTATTTGGTAACTCAAGATCACAAGAACAAGAAAACTAGTTTGAAAGAAATAAAATAGTGATGTGACCACATGAACAATCAAAGAAGGAAAGATGAAACCCCAAAGAGATGGCAAAGCCCGAGCATCCAAACACATATTTTCACCAAATCAAAAACAACATCCTATCTCCATAACTAAAAGGATGATGCATTCTTATTTTGCAGCCACCTAAGCTATATTTATGTCACTGCCATATAAAAATGATAATAGACGAGAACACAGCCAGTGTCTCTGGTCCTATTATGGTTGTGATGATGCGTAACAAAAAAATTCAAAATGTAAATTGTGATATATGGACGTCATCCCAAAATCAAAATTCCTCAGCTTAGACATAAATTCCATTATAAACTCAATCTGATAAGTGCTTACCCGCCAACAGAACAAAAGACGAGAGCAAGAAGATCTTCCAAGGTAGTTGGTAAAACAGATGTCAAGAGAGAAGCAGATAGACCGGCGGCTCCAAGTCCTCCAAAAGTTCCCAAAACCTGACAAAATCGTAACAACAATCATAAGGAAACATACATTTCATAGGCAATTTCAGTCAAAATTTTTGAAACAATAGGCTTGTATATGCAAAGCACCAAAAACTCTTAAGGTTAAAAGTCAAAACAAAAAAAGTGCCACCTAAAAAAATTTAATCTATGATATATATGAACTAAAACAACCTTTAATCAAGGCTGCTAAACGTAATGCACAAAGTTATAAGTTGGTGATACTAGCACTAGCGCTATATTACTTAAGTGGAGTGAAAAACACATAATATTCTTTAATGCTTTTGTTCCTGCTCTTCTCTCACGGATTGTTTTTTAATATTCTAACTAATCTTTTGACGAAAAAGATTACATGTCCAATAAATTGATTGAGCCCAGGCCGCAAAGAACGGGGGGAAAAGCTGAATAGGAAGCTAAAACAGCCAAATAAAAATCTAAAGCCCCTAAGAAGGGAGCAAACTTCATTAGGATGCAACTTCAAAAAATTAGTTCCAATAGTATAAGCAACATTAAATGGGATCAAGAGAAATGGAGAAAAAAGAAACTATTGCTAGTGAGTAAAGGACTGGAAGGAGTAACAACTCACAACTTCACGAATTTCCTGTTCAAAAAGTTTTGCAGCAGCGCTGGCACTGAAGTTCTCCATTACTCTTGTACTAAATTCCTCCCCTTTACCAAGAAGTCCATAGTTCTCTAGTTGTAGATTTTCCTCTTTGTTAACCAAAGAATGCCATCTTTCATTAAAGAGTTCTATGAAGACCTGCCCTTCATGAGCGTTGTTAGACAGCAACCATCTGGAATACTCTCCAAGCAATCTCTGAACAGATACAGAAATAATGACTTCTCAGTCCAAAACAAATGCATAAAACGATGAACTGTAAAATATGATGGTTTGTTACAAAAAAGAAAAAACAAACTGTGAAGTGTTAGATATAAGCTCTACCAAGATTTAATGAATTATTTACATGAGTGTGGATATAGGGAGACATAAATAAATGGATGCTTCCAATCAAGGATGATAGCACCAAGAAACTAGATATGGTAGTATGCAGAATAGATTGGTTAAATCACATCAAAGTGATCAAAATCACATCCCTTGCTCATGTCAAGGTTATATTCACCATGATGGGGAAAAAAGACATGCGGAGAGGTGCAATTTTTGCCTACTATCCCGCCCGCCCCCCTCCCACATTGCTCACACCTAAGTGTTGATCTGTTTTTCCCAAAATCAAAATGCATTTCCACTTCCTTCGTACATATGGTAAAGAAGTGTAATACCATGTCTACTTCCTTAAGAAGTTAAAAGTGACGAGGATGGAGTCTTATATGGTCTTAATTGCAAACATGCTCCTTGCATAATGTCAGGCCAGAATGGAAATTGCGTAACTAACAAAAAACAATATATTAACCCTGAATCAGGAGTACTGAGAAAATGACATTCACTATAAAAGAACACAGAATTTGAATTTTTGCCACAAACAGAATTTATGCTTTTTCATAATCTTCGTGATCAAGTGTTTTGTTATAAACCTCTCTTCACGACAATAATTTAGGCTTGCAAGATATAAATAGCTCAATAAGCCTTTTTCCAAAGCTTTACTCACAGCTTCATTATTATTATGTAGACAACAGAACCATAATAAACCTGTGTCGTGTTGATGTAAATCTACAAATTAGAAGTAAAGAATCTCACTATAAATTGAAACAAAGTTATACTAGCAAAAAATTTGAATGGTGACGAGAAAGAACTTACAAGCAAAAGCAATACAGATGAAAAGAAATTACCTGTGCATCAGTGATAGCAGGATTGATAATTTCATTTTGAACAGCTGAAGTGACAGGCAAGGGGGCAGATCCTTCTCTTTTGAAAGTATATGTAGCAATAATATCAACATTTGACAGTTGAAGGGTAGACTCTAGAAGTTTTATTGCTCGAGTTCTTGCTGTCTCAATCTGTAGAATGCAAGTGATGAGTAATTTAGCAATACAAATAAGCTATGATATTAAGCAGAGTATGGTATTGTAGAATATGAAAAGCATTGTATGAGTTATAGGTGGACTTCTAAGACCTGTTACAAAATAAGCATACCAGTGAGACAACACGTTTCCTCCAAGACCTACTCTCCTGCTCCATCTTCATAGTGCACACATCAACACTCTTAACCATTTCTTTAATAGATATCAAATCTTGACTGGCATTTTCATAATCTTGTTTCACAAGCCTTACACAAGAACTTAGCAATCGATCTGCAATGCCAATTGGTGTTTCAAGTTTAAGCCTCATTCTTTCCATACCATTTTCCGTTGAACCGTCCAAGAAACTGAACAGGAACTTTTCTAGTTCATAAAATCTACTAGTTGTCCACCGAGGATCGTTAGATAAAAGCTGATCATAGCTTCTTTTACTGTAATTTGAAGCAGAAATTTTTGCTTCCAGTGCAGAACGTGCAGACACAGGATACAACCTTATGTCTTCTACACTTAGTAGGTTGCATGTATTCTCTTTAATGAATGCAGTGGCTTCCTCAAGCTGAAATCAAGAAAGGAATAAACCAAATGAAAATGGTATGCAAAAGATGTGTAACAGAATTGTATAGAATATTATGCAAAGGAAAAGAAACAACATAATGACATTTATGCATTGAACCTCACTGGTATTTCGATAGATATCCAGTTTGTTTAAAATAAACACAACTCTTTTCTTCCATTGTTGTACATAGAGAAGAAATGCAACCTGAAAATGTAAAAAGGAACCAGGTGTTATGCACACAAAGTATTGATGGAAAGAGAATGGAGTAAATTTCACATGTTCTCAACCCATTGTTCTCTACCAAGATAAGAAAGATAATTAAAATGGGAGGGCAAATCAAGAAGAAAAAAAAATATGTATGGAAAATGATCCACACTGGACTAAAGAATTGAATGTGACTTAGGCAATAGAAACTTCGCTTGCAAAATGATGTTTTATTTCATTCAGAAACATTATGTTTCATTTCATCAATATGAAATTAAATGCATAAATCAAGTTAACTGAAACAAGTAAATATTATATGACACAAGATTCAGCTTTATTATTCTTGATGAAAAGAAATAAAAGTGAGGTGCTCAAAACAGGGACATCTATTTAAAGACTACAAGAGGTCAACAAATGTACAAAATTCAAGCATGCTGAGAGGAATATATGCAATAGCTCAAGCGAAAAAGAGATATGTTTGTTAGGACCATATGACAGGACCGGACAGCCGGTTGCAGTCCACTTGCAAATGGGGGTGAACAGTAGTTAATGTGCACATCAACCAAGTGCAAGAGTTGACAATACTGACTCTTCCTATTCATATTCTTGGAGAAGTGTTGAAAAAGAAAACTAAGAAAAATCAAGATGGATAGTTCTCGCGTTGGCTCATGCTCTGTTGTCAATTGTCCTAAAATAAGACAATTTCAAAAAAAGTAAACTATTCTTTCAAATAATCTGAAGATTCTGAACTTATTTATGTTCAGTCTAAATATAAACATCATGATGGATCCATCCGTTACAAATAATCAGCACATTCTGTTGATTGTTGCTACCTATAAGAGTACTGAACTTTCTTATTGAGTTCATAGGGTCAGCATGTGGGAGGCTGTGGCTTTGATTTTATGTATTCTGTGATATATTTATAAGAGTTATTGATGCCTATTTATTTTGGACCGTGTTACTACTCCTAACATATGCCTCAGTTTCTCAATTAGTTTACTTATGCCCTATCATTGTAGGGATGCAATGACAGGACAAAGGCTGATAACACTAAGTAGTACATTGTATTGTGCTTCTTATTGATGATTTTTCGAGTCAAAGGCAGTACCACTAATGTCAGCTTGACAAATTTCCTCAGCAATCGGCAAGGGGTCAACAACTGGGAAAGTGTAATCATCTGTTAGGAGCAATGACCATGATAAAGAATGATTTCACAACAAAAGGGTGCTTTCATGTGGTAAAGACGAGCAACATAGAACCGTTAAAATGTGTTATTTCTTATAGAATTCTTAAGTTGATTTTGTTTTGTAGTTGACATAGATTTCACCAGATTTGGTTGAGTCCCTGTGTTTTAGCTATATTGAGTAGAAATATTTCGAATATTTACACAAATCAGGCTTTGAAGTTTTTCAAAGTTTTGCAGCCCATGTAAAGTGTTTCTGTGTCCTTGTACACAAATTAGGAGGCACGGCACGACATGCGAGTTATCTCTACTCAACATGGTTTTCTCTTTCCCATCATGCTGTCATATCCCACATTCATCTTAGAAGGTAAGGGATGAAGAAAACATTATATGTATGAGTGATAAATTTACAAAGTTGCAGAGTGTTAACATGAGTCACAAGCCAGAATCATCAAATAGGGCAAATATTACCTCACTTTCAGTGAGTGGCCGGTCAGATGACAAAACAAAGAGAATCAGATCAGCTTGCGGAATAAACTCTTCAGTAAGTCGTTGTTGCCTTTGGAGAATTACATTCGTGCCTGGTGTATCAACAAGGTTCATCTGTTACAAAGTAGATAAAAAGGTAATTTATCAAATAAAGAGAGAATATTTGGTTTTAGGTACTCCATCAAAGTAATTGTGATATACTTTGCAGAAATTCAGATATTTGCTGTGGGGACATCTTTTTGCTGAAGAATAAGAAGCAGAAGGACTAAATTTTTCATATCTCGATCCTTAAGGCAACAACCTTAGAACCATGGCAAAACTTTAATGTCGGGGATTGTGAAGAGTTGCAAAAGACTCATGAATAGGTGGGAATACAGTACATACAATAACTTAGGGACGCAGATATTATGATTCAGAACATAGTGAAGACTCCTAACTCTTGCTAAACAGTATCAATATCAAGCTACTAAAGAGTCCTGTTGAAGGTCAGACTAAAAACAGGAGGACAAAAAAAAGGTTATTAGCTATAACAACTAAATTATTCTAAAGAAATATAATACTCTACATTGATATTATATTTAAATTAATATTCTAATCTCATAAAAAACAAAAGAAGCTATTTCTGTTTTAAAAAAATCACTTTCAAAGTTACTTTTTGATAATTCCTAATCATATCCATAGCTAGTCCCAATAATATTATAGCAGCCAATAATGTGGTCCGCAAAAAATAATGCATCTGAAGTAGCTTAGGAAATATAATAACGACCAAGTAAAATGGATTGGCAAACATTTGAATATCAACTGACAGATGCACATAAAAGACATTTAACAAAAAAGGACTTGTATAGACACGTAGGAGTATCAGTATGTTTAAAGGAGCTTACATTCTTAAGAATAGGTGAAGACAAGTAGCATATAAATTGCCCATCTGGACGTCTTTGACATCTTTCTTGCTCATCAAAGTCTTTCTCAGAATAACAAAGCAAAGTGATCTCATTTGTTGTAGGAATCACTCCTTCCTTGAGGTACCTTCTCCCAAGAAGAGCATTTATGACGGTAGATTTTCCAGAATTAAATTCACCCTAAACACATTCGTGAAAGAAAATACTGGCACACCATAATAAAAGAGGAGTAAAACATATAAAAGAGATTATAACAGAAAATTCTAGTTTATATAACGAGATGCAGATGCTTTAAGTCTACAGAACTATCTTGTGTAATTCAATGGAATAAAAGTGATGGAATATGATACCATGTTTTCCATGACAAATTTCATTGTTCAAGCAATGATATAAGATCATGCATTCTAATAACGGTCATCGAACATTCACTACATAAATTATGAATGAGAGAATTAAGAGAAAAAGAAGCCATAGGTCAAATTTTGGAATGAAGTTGGATTCATCTATTTTAGTATTAAGTAACAGAACTTTTCAGAACAAAGATTTCAGCTATATTCAAAGAATAATCTGGTAATTTCAGGTAGTATTTGTCAAGTAAGCCAGCCCAAATTCAAACAGATGTAATTCTATGAAAGAAATGAATTCATTTGAATGTATGAACACCTGGACTCTGAAGGTTCGTGCAAACGTGTGGTCTATATAAGGATTCATATAAAAAAGTCCTCATACACAATTAAACAAGTTCGGAAACAGAAATTTATCCCCAACAGGAATATCATGAACATTTAGAAAGTTATTACTAGACTCATCATATTAATTTCTCTAAATGTCGAGCTGACATCGTAAACATGGTTATGATTCTTGAGATTAAAGTTTTCATACTTCAAATTACCACGATAACCAGCAAAAATGGCTCACTGAGGCGAGAAGCAGCGTCTAAGAGGAGCCCAACTTCTTTCATCTGTCATTAGATATAGACATTTCATGTTTCTTGTCATGCAAACTGAAGAAAGTTCAGTTGTATAAGTGAGATTGTTGAAGAGTATCATAAGCTACCAACTGTTTAGCATAAGGAGATCACCATTGGTGCAGCTTCCTGGATAACACCAACTGCTTCCCTTAATAATATTCTTTCTGATTCAATCAGTTGTATCTCTTTTGTAGCCAATTTGGCAAAACCAGCAACTCCATTTTTCTCAACAAACGTCTCTTTGACAGCTACTGCCTCTGAACTTCTGGAATTTTGACTTCCTTCTTGAAGGATTCTTTTTGCCATGCGTGTAGTAGAAAATATCTTCTTCAGAACTTCATCACCACAAAGCTTCAAACTACTCAGAGACAAAACTACACCAGGAGCACCTATGTCGAATAACTTCAGCATCGAATCAATAAGCAAGTCCCTTCCAAGTGAATCAGCAATGCTAAAGAAAACAGGCACCTTAACATGCTGGATAGCAGCATTTTCCAGTACATGGGCACAATTTTCCGACGCATTGCAAATTACAAGGAAGTCAGCACCTTCAGAACTAGATGCAGTTACTGCAGAATTTGTACTTTGCACTATTCTTGCTACCAAGGGGAGATAAACAGTATCTGATTTGGATTTCATCATCATATTTCTAGCAACAATCGGCGGAAGACCTGCAAAAGAAGATGAGATACCATGAAACTCCAAGACCAGATCACCTTGTACTCTGGAAGGTAACTTGGGAGATGAACAAGATAGGCATTCCGCTTGTCAGTAAACAAGGCGAGGTTTTTAATATGACACGGTGATTACTCATTAAACTTCCCTGGTCGTGAACCTAAAAGACTAACCGATAGGCAATCGACCGGGGATGTTTAGCCATCAAAGGTGAGCAGAAAATGTACAATCAGAAAACGCCAAAGAAAGAAAAAACATCAAATACAAAAGGATAAATCATAAGTTTAATTAAGTTAAATGGGTGGTCACCCTGATCAGAGAGGAGGACTCCACTGGCTCCAACAGCAGCAGCAATGTCCACACGCTCACGAATCAAAAGATAAGCTCTGTCCCCAACCAGGGAGTT
>NC_033798.1:221422-250614 GCF_001876935.1 Asparagus officinalis | reverse complement strand
CAGCCGCTCTCATCATCGCCTTTGCCGCTCTCAAGGACCACAACCCCAACCCCTTTGGAGACCGCAGAGCTTACCGCCTCAGCAACCGAACCCTGGTCTCTGCTAAGAACCTCTTCAGAGCTCAGTTTGAGAACCACCGTGGGCACTTTTATCTCAGGCCGCTTGAACCCACCAGGGAACAGGGTTCTAAGTTGCTGTTGGCTGCTGTTGTCGTTGGGATTGCTGATGGCATTTATTAGATGGTGGTGGTGGTGGTGGTGGTGGTGGTGGGTTTTTCTTTTGAATCGACGAGGGGAAACGGAAACTGGGTTTTGGGGTTTGTTGTTGGGATCGGGGAGGAGAGGGAGTTTGGGGAGGCGAGAGGCCAATGAAGTGTAGTTGCAGAGAACGGAGACCATGAGAGGCGAGAGGAAAGAGTAGATGAGAGTGGGATGTCGATGATAAGTTGGCTGTTTGTATCTTGAGATGACGGTGATGTACGGGACTTTTCACTCTTCTTTCCTCTCTTTTATTTTATTTTATCAAAATGGGTAAAACTTAAGAGTTTAACTGGATCACTGGTCACTAAATTTATCTCGTAATCACACGAGCTTATGCTTATATTTTAATGCGAATAACACATTGATGCAACTGATATATAAGAACATATTCTTTTCCACACTCCAGCAAAAAGCCACAAAATTGAACTCTCCCTTTCGATGATATAACGAAGGGTGATAGAAAGGCATCAGTAGATTTGAGTTTATTTCATGTATTTTGCCCAGTCATCAGACGCAAGGTTTATCCTCAAATTAGGGCTCGTTTGCTTCCCAAGGTTTATAAAGGAAGAAATAGTAGAAATAACACCTTTTATATTTACTTCATATTTTTTTTAGAGTAGCGGAAATAGCTCTTCTTATTCTTCATACCCTTTTTTCGATGGTAATAAAAAGTTGTTAGGAAGTAACTAATAAAAAAAATATTAATAAGAAAAAATGTTTATTTCCTAGGTGATGCACATTTCACCTATTTCTAGACTACTTCTAAGCCTTGACCAGCCAAAATACATTAAGGAAGTGGTGATGACATGTATGCACCACATCAGTGTTTAAAGAAGTATTGAAAATAGCTCTTTTAGATAATCAAACATGTTTTTTTTTTTTCAAGAATAACATAGTCTCAACTTTTTAGTCCGGCTACTTCATAATTAATAATTACTTCTATGCAAAGGAACATACCCTTATGGTAATATAAAATAAGTGGAAATGAGTACATTAATCCAAGGTTTACAACTTCTGCGTAAAAAAGAACCCAAGGTACATACACGCTAGATCGATCGTCGTAAATGTTTTGACAGCTGTCCCAACAATTGACATTTGCAATTTACAATCCTGAAAATACCATTTACTGCGGAAATTGACTCAACATAAAAACCCTACAAACAATTTTCTACATAGTGGAAAATTGGAGTAATGAATTTCGACTTGAGCACCTTGCCTCTGTATTTCACCTGTACATGCTTATATGAAAGGAAAAGAACCACATGAAGAGGCACAACACATCTGCATAAACTTTTGCAAGACCATACCCAGGAGAAAGAAAAGGGAAAACAAAAAGCTCACTGTCAATAGCTTCAGAGACCATCAACAGAAAATGGCAGTCGCATATTTCAGGTGTGGCTGAGCGCAGCCTGAGACTGAAAACTTTCACAAAATGATATTCCTTGACATCAAAACAGTTGTGGATGCACGGGGGATAAATGTAGGAAGAAGATAGCGAAAAAAAAAGGGTTTAGAATCCAGAACTAATAGACATGAGATACAGAAATGTCATTCAAGAACAGGTAGGTAGAACAACTGATAAGCCTCCATGACTTCAAGATGCCACATTGCCTCTCGGTCAGGGTATGGTGTCAGGTCGACGATCTTGTGAACCTACAATTGACATTATATGACCTGACGTAAATGATCATGGCATGCTTATTTGCCAAAACAAAATGATTGAAGAAGTAATTAGGAACTACAAACGTAAGGATTCAGAGTGTTTATTTGCTTATTTTTAGTGGGGGGAGCATGACTGAAGTAAACACCTAATATACAAGCGGCGCGAAATTTTAAAAAAGGAGAACGCCTTCTAGATTTCTCACAGTGCTAAACAACAGAGTCCTGATAAATTAAAGAAAGAAGGCCATTTCGGTACTGTATGAAATCTAGAACCATAACAACACAAACACATTTTAAGAACATACAACTTTGCCTATCCAAGAGATAGCAAGTTATCATCTGAGACAACTTTGTGTATTAATCCCACAACAACAGCAAACACCCATGTCCGAAGTCATCTCCAACATCATGTTGGTAGCTAAGCCTGTGCTAAAATATTTTATCAGGTATGAGATTCTTACAGTTTTTTTCCTCAGCATGTTTGTGGCTTAAAAGAAGCATTGTTTTATCTCAAACTTTCCACAGGCTGTAGATAGGAGGGTGCAACTTAGGTAATTGCCCATGTCCGAAGTCATCTCCACAACAACATGTCGGTAGCTAAGCCTGTGCTAAAATATTTTATCAGGTATGAGATTCTTACAGTTTTTTCCTCAGCATGTTTGTGGCTTAAAAGAAGCATTGTTTTATCTCAAACTTTCCACAGGCTGTAGATAGGAGGGTGCAACTTAGGTAATTGCCCATGTCCGAAGTCATCTCCACAACAACATGTCGGTAGCTAAGCCTGTGCTAAAATATTTTATCAGGTATGAGATCCCTGTAACGTTAGAATTCTTCATCTCATATACTTTGTTGACTTACTTTGGGGCGTTTTGTCAGAGAAAATTTTCTCAGATTTTCTTTCTTTTATTTAAAAAATTTTATAAAAGTGGAAGGTTTGAAGAAGGAGAATTTTTCTAAAAAGACTCTTTTTAAAAATAATTAGCAAAAACAACACTTTTTGCTAAATAATTAGCAAAATCAACCTCTTTTTGGCCAGCTCATCAAGATTAACCAAAAAGGCTAGCCAAAAAGAGGTCGATTTTGCTAGATTTAATGTTAAAAATACACGAGACTACTAGTCCCGTGTGTTTAGCATCACTAATCACATCTTAAGCCTAGCTGATCAGAAAACACATGAGACTAGTAGTCCCGTGTGTTTTCAACCGCATCTTCCACCCATCCACACCCATCCATTTAGCAGCATCTTCCACTAAAAAATTAAAAACTTTCCAAATCAAGAATCCTCACCACACCCAAAACCCAGACTTCATCTAACCATCCAACACTCAACACGTGTGTAAAAATATTCGGCTCCACAAAATCAACGTGCATGTAAAATACCGGAAGCCTGCTGCTCTGTACATCACGTTATCACTGTCATCGCTCTAACAACATGCAACTATAAATACATGAGACTTTACCTAAAGCTAGGACACAACAATCATTCAGTAACTCAAACCTCACACTACCCACGAAAATGTTTCCCTCCCTCTATCTCCTCCTCACCGGAGCTATCTTCCTCTCTCATCAACACAAGTCTCTGTCGCTCCCCCAGGCCCCACTGGCCTCCTGATAATCGACAAGCTCCACCTCCTCGGTCGCCACCCCAACCGTAGCCTCGCCGCCCTAGCGGCCAAGTACGCCCCATCTTCCACTTCCGAATGAGATCCATCCCCACCATCCTCGTGTCCGACTCCACCACCATCGCCCACTTCCTCAAGTCCCACGACGCCACCTTCGCCAACTGGCCCCCTTCGAGGTCTTCAAGTCCACCGCCTACAGCCTCAAGGGTTTCGCCTTCACCCCCTTACGACGACTACTGGCGTCGCGTCTGCAAGCTCTGCATCACCCACATCCTCAACGGCCCCAAGATCGCCTCCCTACGGACGGTGCGGACAAAGGAGACCGATCGGCTCATCCAGACCCTTGCGACCGCGAGGGAGACGCGGTCGGCAGTGAATTTGCATCATGTGGGATCTGGTGCATGATGTTGTATCGAGAACGATTGTGGGGAGGAGGTACGAGGCTGGGGATGAGGAGAGGGATAAGTTCAAGGCGTGCACTAAGGAGCTTATGGCTTTGCTCAGGTCGTTCAATGTTAATGATTTTCTTCTGCTGCTTAAGCCATTCGACGTGCAAGGGTACAGGAAGAGGATGTATAAGCTACATCTTGAGTTCGATGACGTGCAGGGGTATAGTCAACTATGGGGCCTATGCTCTTCAACACTCTCGACAACCCACGTGATCTCCGCACCATATACACACCTATGTGTTGCGTCCTCCCGCAACGTCACAGGTCCATTCAGAAAACTTATACTGGGCAGAAAACACACGGGACTAGTAGTCTCGTGTGTTTTCTGAGTTGTGCTACTTACTGTCACGCCCCAAAACTATAACGGATATTCATAAATGTAGGTTACGCGACAGCAGCGACCCACGCACAAGACAAAGTCTTATGCACAAGTCCAACCTGGCACTTCATATCACACAGTTTATCTCAAAACATTTATAAACCTACTGATGATAGAAGTTCAAAGCAACTATATGTATGTATATAATCGGTACTTACAAGCCAAAAGTATAGTATTGATATTTAACTTTTCAGTTCATACACATATGCGAGTACATGAGTTTTATTAGTTTACCCTTTTGGTGTATATAGGACTTTTGGAGATAATTAGCGAACGCTAAACACTAAATTTTGCAAAATCAACCTCTTTTTTGTCATCCTTAGCCAGCCTACCAAGGCTGGCAAAAAAAAGATCAATTTTGCTAATTATTTAGCAAAAAGGATATTTTTGCTAATTATTTTTTTAAGAAACGATCTTTTTTGAGAAAAAAAAATCCTTTGAAGAATTCAAATCAGAAGGGCTCGGAAGATGTTATTGACGCATCATGCCTTTTAATGATGTTGATGATCGTGAGATACCTTGATTAGGGCAGGGTCATCGGCCGAAGCGGGAACGTACAATCCAACGACCATCACATACAATCCTAGATGCGTAAGGATATGAGATGAAAAGAAATCAAAATCGCTAGTAATTAAATAAATAAATAAATAGGGGGAAAAAATTACCTTTTTTCCAATTGTGAGGGCTAGACTCGTTGGCGAGAGAGAGCTCAACGACATCGGAGCCGTCGTCAATAAGGAAGCGGCCTTCCTCAGAACCAGAAACAAGAACGCCCTAACTGAACCAAAACTGAAATCAGATAATGACAATAATAATAAAATTCAAAAGAAAAGATGGGAGCTTTAGGGTTCGTTAAGGGGACCTGGATCCAAGCGCGTTGGAAGAGGATGCCGAAGAGAGACATTGAGGGAGGAGTGGAGTTGGTCTTCCGAGCATCCCTGAGTTGACGACACGTCACCTTCAGCGCTGCCAGCTTGTAATCCATTATTATCAGGCCAACAAGAAGCGGGGAGAGGGGGGAGAGGGACAGAGTAGTAGAATTCAGTGTGGGCTGTTGGAACTGACACCTATTT
Organism: Asparagus officinalis; assembly: GCF_001876935.1. Classification (NCBI taxonomy): domain Eukaryota; kingdom Viridiplantae; phylum Streptophyta; class Magnoliopsida; order Asparagales; family Asparagaceae; genus Asparagus; species Asparagus officinalis. The sequence continues at coordinate 245,169 of NC_033798.1, read as the reverse complement.
TTTTATACTTATCAGGCTCCCTTGGCCCACTGGCCTTTGCTAAGATAAGAATGATAGACTTGGATCGGCCCACCTCCCTTGCGTGACCGGCAATGTAGGGGGAAAAAATGAATTGGATCATTAGTTATTTTTAAATCCTTTTCCTTCAATTTTGAGCAATAAAGCTTAACTCAATATTTCCCGAACAAAATATCAAATGCAATATAATTAATCAATACACATTGTTCAACATGTAACAATTTTATTTTCATAAGTCATGAAGATATTATGCATAGGAATAAATCGGTTATGTCAAATGATCGAGACTTTTTTTTTAAATCACATCAGTAAATATGTTAATTGGCGGAAAGCATTACGAGTGATTAACAGTTCAATTCATATTAAAGTACATGATCAGTCATCTAAGCCATTAAAGCATAAGTATGAACATTCAATTATGAGATGTTATGGTATTCACCATCCGTCCGAGTATAATTTATTTACCAAGTGTACATCTGTGAGTCCTGCCCCCAATCAACTTGATGGTCAGATATTAGTAAGAATGACCACTCCGTCAGCTCGACCGCTCGGCATCCTATCATGTCGACTCGAAAAGCATAAATTATCGTCCCCTTCTGTCGAAGACGACTCGTTACGAGTCCACTTGACCATTCGCCGAACGACTCGGAAGGCGCTGCTCCTCGATTAGATTAAAATGATAAGTATTTGCCTCGGGTCTCCCCCTTAAGGCCACATGTTAGCACCACAATCAGCTCTTGACAAGTCTCATCGTGGCCTTAACCCTAATAGTCTCCATGACTTGTCACATCGTCTGGGCTCTGCTATGTCGCTAGATCATTCTCCATTCGATGCTGAGACGATCTCTTCAACGCTGAAGTGATCTCTCCACCAGTCGCCAGCTGACAATTGTAAAGGAGGTGCTAATGCAGCCATCGGCCCATACCTCGTCATCGCCAGAATACCCAATCTACCCTTCTCCCACCATATGTATAGAGGTATTATTCGCCTTCTCAAAGGGAGGCTTTTCCAGAACCCTAAGTTCTATTCACACTCAAGTTCATCAACTAACTTGATCATTGGAGGTACAACGGGGGAACCAGTCCTCGTCCTCTCACGAGTTTCTACGTGTGCAGATTTATCAGCTCCCCAATTCAAGAACTAGACATAAAGTCGGAGAAGAAGGTGATCCCATCATCAATCCTCAACAACCTCATCCTGCCCTGAATATATATTGACTATGTGATCACTAGTACATCAACATGAGATAAAGTCAGTGACTAGTGACCTAAATTAGCCCTTAAAATCAGATTTTTTACCCTTTTTGATAATAAAAAAGAGAAGAAATATGAATATCTCATTTACTAATTCTTGATTTTCAAACGGAATTTAACAAAATATATAAAAATAAAAAACTTTGGGGTTTGACTCTTCTGCTTAGAAGCCTAATAGATTAAAGGGCTTTTTGTTTTTAGGTCCATTTGTTTACCTACCTTTATCTTTAAACCCAAAAATTATTAGTTGTATCTTTAAACCCAACTTTTTTTTGTATTTATCTTTAAACTCAATTCCAAAATATAACACTCTCATATGTGAGTCCCCCTATATAAGGAAATTGGGTTTAAAGATAAATGCAAAAAGAAAGTTGGGTTTAAAGATAAAACTAATAATACTTGGGTTTAAAGATAAATCTAGGTAAACAAATGGACCTAAAAACAAAAAGTCCTAGATTTAAAATGCACCTATTAGGTTCCAGTCGAGACTCAGGGCCCGTTTGGTTGGTTTCCTAAAAATCAAGAAAAGGAAATCGGTACAAGGAAATCAATAAAAAAATATTTTTACCCATTTTCATCCTTAAAACTCACCCACAACATCTAATAAAATATTATTTTTATCTTCCAACTCATCTCATTTCATCTCCTTTCTTACATTTAAAAATAAACCAAACACAAGAAATGTGTCACATCATCCAACTCATCACAACTCATCTTATCCCATTTTTAAAAATCACACACATCATCCAATAATATTGTGACAACTCATCTCATCTCATTAAACATTCCTTTCCATCCATTTCCTCAAAAAAAAACAAGAAATTGGTTTCCTTAAGTACGTGTCACATCATCCAATAATATACCTCCAACTCATCTCATCTCATCTATTTTCCTATTTTTAAAAACGAACCAAACACAAACAACTTCAAAACATCATCCAATAATATACCTCCAATTCATTTCCTTATTTTTTTAACCAACCAAACAACCTCAAAACATTTTTTTTTAAAAATCACTCACATCATCCAATAATAAGTTGACAACTCATCTCATCTTATCTCCTATTCTACAATTTCTTTCTTTTTTAAACCAACCAAACAACCTCAAAACAAATATTATAGGAAATAGGTTTCCTATTCTTTGATTTCCCAAAAAAAAATGGCCAAACGAACAGCCCCTCACTAGCTAGTTTAAAGCAGAAAAGTCAAGGAGATAGAATTTTCATTATTAGGGCCAACATATAACCTAGATATCAAATTGGTGGGATTTTTTCTTTTCTTTTTTTTTTGTTGGGGGTTTGGGTTGCCACCGTGCACGAGCTGGTCCAGTCCAAACCATAACAAAGTTTTGACTTTTCTGCTTTGAACTAACTAGTTAGTCTCGATTGAAACTTATTTAAAAGAAAATAGATATATGCTGTCTACATGAATTAGTATCACCTTCTGAGCTTGGATATCTTAATTGACATAGTAATTATCATTTGCCATCGAATAGTATGATTTCATTGTAATTATTTTTAAGCATAACCAATCTAAAAGGATAAAATATCTTATGAGCTCATCTTAAATGTCATATCATAGTTATCATTTTCCTTAGTATAGTATGGTTTCATTGTAATTATTTTTATGCATAACCGATTTCAAAAGGATAAAATATCATCACTTAGCCTTACGAATGTACATTTAATTTAATTAATTTAATTGGAGTTCCATAGATCTATTTTTTTAAAAAATTAAGGGTGTAAAAAAAAAGTTTCCCTTAATCAGAGCTACAGATTAGTCTGCGTAAAAATAGTTTGACAGTATAAAATATGGATATTCTTTTGGAAGCGATTACATGCTAACTGTTATGCTTAAAATCAATTGTTAACATTTGGCACATCAAAGATGTTAAGATTTGTCCTCAATCGTTATATAAATGGTTAATTTCACAAACCCCCCTGAACTTTAGGTGCTATTGCATATAACCTCTCTGAACCTTGTTTATCTCACTTAACTCTCCTGAACTATGGAGTGTATCACAAAACCTTCCTAAACTTTACTTTATCTCACATATAGCCCCATGTCTGTAATTTGTAAACAACTAAAATTTTCTTGAGAGAAAAACCTCAAATTTTTGGGAAGGGGGTATCTCGCATGTAAACAACACGTGACAAAATCTAAGATTTTTTCAATCAAAAATATTTTAATTATTTGTAAATTACATGAAGGAGAGTTATATGAGACAAGATAAAGTATAGCGGGATATTACGACACATCCCATAGTTCGGAGGTTATGTGAGATAAATAAAGTTTAAAAATTAACCCTTTAATAATAGTTTCAAACAGAAAAAATAAAAGAAAAATTCCTCAAGGACCCAAAATATGGGACTAATAGAGGGGACAAGTGAGGTGTCTCCCTCCTATTGGATAATGAGTTGGTCATCATTAATGATGGCCAACTCATTATCCAATAGAAGGGAGACACCTCACTTGTCCCCTTCATTGGTCCCATATTTTGGGTCCCTGTAGCAAAGCTCAAAATAAAAATAAAATAAAAACAGGAGAGAGAAAGAAAGGGAGACCAGGGAGAGAGAGAGAGAGAGAGAGAGATTCTTTACTTGAATGTGCGTAAAATCATAATAATCGTAACCGTAATCTCACTCAACAAAAGCCAAAAAGAGGTTTAGTCCGAGATTTTTCTCTAGTCGAGACAGTCGTTGTATCAAACACTGAAGTTGCGGCCGCTAATGAAAGACACGGTCGCCACGGCCCGCTGCTTGAGGGTCACGTGGACGGTAGTAAAGGAGGAACTTCGGTGTTGTGCGTTTCACAGCAACAGCCAATCGCGCGCTTGAACAGCTTATCATACAGCTATGATCACGAGGAGCTGCATGTGCACCGCCGACACACAATATGTGGTTTTAGGATGGCCGCCATCATGTCACTTTCAGTCCACAGCTCTCAACCCTTTTTCCATCCATGCCCTTCAATCTACTATCTCTGCCCTTTACTTCAAAAATAAGTCTAAATTGCACTAAAACACCTTATATTTCGCTCATTTGGTATTTACATACTCTCAAATAATTTTCGAAGAAATTCAGAATATGTTTAGATTAGAATATAGGTATGATTAATAGTAAATTTAACAAATATCAGTGACTAAAAAGCTATAAAATTAACAGCACATTTAACAAATATTAATGTGTAAATGTTATATAGGAACTTCCCTGTGAAATTTTTTACGTTTACATAATAGATGGTGCTAAAATGCTAACAAAACTCATAGTATATAAAAATCATCTGAAAAATAACTAAGAGTATATATATATATATATATATATATATATGCTAAATGAGTGAAACATAAGATTTTTTTAGTGCAGCTTAGCCTTACAAAAATATCAACTACGTACCATGTTATTTTTGGCCTACGTCCGAATACCCATTACAAAACTATCAGTCCCGAGCGGGGATTTTATAAGGGAAATAATTAAATTTGGGAAAGCAAGGGGTAAATTCCAGTCTTAATCTAAGATGGCCTTAGTTTGAACGTCTGATTCAACTGATTGAATCAATCAAAAAAATTTATGGTTAAGCTCAGTTTTGAATATATGTTGATTTGGTTTGAAAATTTTCAATCTAAACCGACCATTCTTTTTCATTCGGGAAGCTCTTCCGCATTAATTGTTTGATGCACATGAATGTAGTCAAATGAGAATGAAATGAATGTAGGAATGGAATGAAATTGATGTGGGAATGAAATGTTAATTTTCATTCTCGTGTTTGAGTGCGATTAGAGAATTAAATGAGAACATCTTTAAGAAGAGTATATCCGAAATTTAGTTTGTTAATTATTTTTGTTCTCACTTAAGTGAAAATACCAATTCATTAGTAACAACAACTCCCACATTAAATGGGAATTGACGAAAAATATGAATGACATTTCTAGTGTCTAAGAATACATTATATTTGATAAATATAAATAAAAATTTTGAATTACGTTTCATTCTCACCCGTTCTTTTTCTTTTTCGTTTGGTCCATGACTTATAATCATGCCTTTTTAGGCAGTGGCATGGCCTGTAGTTATGAACATAAATCAGGGCTTACTTATATTACGGAAAACAAAAGATATTCCCTCACCACCTCTCTACTAGTTAGCATAATTTCTCTCGCCTTTTTTTTTTCTTCTTCTTCTTCTTCCTCCCTCCTCTCTTCTCTTCTTCCCTGAGACTCTGAGAGCGAGGACACCATCTCTTTTCCTCAGATCATATCGCAATTAGCAATGGAACATAAAAACTCTATCAATATTCCCTTCTTCTTGCTATTGTTCTCATCCCTTCTCTTGGCGTTCTTCTTCGATTCTCGAAGCGTGGAGGGGTACAAGAACTACACGGTCGGCGGCTCTCTGGGTTGGTTTGACAGCGTCAAAGCTCCCAAGATCGACTACAAAAAGTGGGCTGCTGCCAAAGACTTCGCCCTCGGTGATTTCCTCAGTAAGTCGATGCTCGATGATCACTTAATTGCTCTAATTAACTCCATCTTCGATCGTGTATATATATATAGAGCTTAATTAATTGTTAACTTGTTAATGTTTGTCCTTAGAATATATTAATGGGAAATTATAATTATCAGAATTAAAACAGAAACTCCCCGCTATATATAAATTAATTATGATTTTGCTCAATTCCATCCATGGGAGATTAATTTAGTTAATTGAATTCCATGCATGACTACTAGTGTACTGATCAAATTACGTTCCGGTTTGAGCCACTGTTAATCAAGTACAGGCTAACAAATTAAATGCATTTTGATCATCTCCTTAATTAACTTGGAGGCTGAGATGGATCGAAATTGCTGTCTTGATTGTTAGAATGAAACAACCAGCGTTAATATTTCTTTTTTTTATCACTTAACAAAAGAAAACTATATATTATAATTATCAATTAATTAACCACGGGTAATTAGATCTTGATGCTCCGTTACCCGGACCCCTGTTTGTACTTGATGTTTTAATTTGTCTCCTCTGATATATATAAAAGAGGACAATTAATCAACAGCTTTATGTATATTTTATGTTCTCAGTAGGTCAGATCGAAGTGGTGGCAGAGCTAATTAACAACCCAACAGAAAATACCATCTATGATTGAATTGAATTAATGTATATACATCATGATTGCATGATTAAGTAATCAGACCGTTCCTGGTGATCGAGAAGTATATATACCTCGAATACGTACGGAATGAACAAAAAAAAAATTATGTTGATTAACTACCAACATCGGAGGAGTGTTAAGTTAAATTCTCTCCGTGGAAGTGTATAGATTACGTACCTAATTAATTAAATCACGTACGCCTAATACTATATTTTTAGTAGTGTTATCATGTGGTGTGCCTCAAGTGTTGTTGATTGATTCCTAGGGTTGTGCTAATAATTGCGGCAGGCTGGAGACCACATGCACGATACACAGCACCATGCGTGTATAAGAGGTAGGGTTGCTAACCATCGTTTTCATTTTCTTCTTTACTTTAGGAAAGAAAGCGTAATTAAATTGAGTCACAATATACTTGGAAGTGAAGGCCGAACATTCTTGGCGAAGGCTCATTTTACTTTTGCCAACTCCAAGCCCAACCCATTTGCTTCTTGGGCCTTGATTACACCTACATGCAGTCCGTTTGTAATAAAGTAAATGGGTGCGTCCTGGCCTTTAATTAATGAAGTGGTCCAGCTGGTACAATAACAAACAACTACTACGACCTTCACCTACATACGTCTCTTTTACATTTCACAAATACCTTCGTTCACCTGCAGGAACGTTCAAAAACATAGTCAATATGCTTATTATTCTCAAACACTAAAAATGATCAAAAACTTATATAACGGGTTAGTAATTTAGTCTTTCGGATTATCTAATGGGCTAACTATGTTAATCCTCCTCCTTAATCTCTCTTCGTTAACCCTTTACCAACCGAGGCCTTAGGTTTTTTTCAAAAGGATAACTCTTTAGTGGTAAATTGCCTCATTTTCACTTTAACTTCGGTAGCATTTATCACTCATTCGACTATTCTACCGCTCATGTATTCACATTTTGAGAAGGGTCGGTTTTGTGTTGGTAAATGCTAAATGAATTGAGGGGAGATAATTACTAACGAAAGATTAGAGGATTATATGAAATTTACCCTTTCATTAATAAAAGATATTAAAGGTTCCTCCTCACTAAACCAAAATCTTTAAAATTATGGTGATAATTAGGGTTAGTAATTTTTTTTTCCGATATAAAACAATTACAACCAAAATTAAGTTATTTTCTTAACATAGTATCAAAACTATTCAGGTTCAAAACCCGTTGACCATGAAGTTTATACTCTAACGAGGATTAAAATTTTGAATCCTACAATTTTCCTAATGTGATGAGAATACTGATGTTATGTATGTTCCTTCTATAGTTTTCAACACGGACAAGAACCACTCGGTAGTCCAGACCTACAATGAGACCACCTACGAACACTGCGACTACAACGACGCCTGAAGACGACGGACACCGTCGATTGGTCCGCAGGTGAGCCGACGTTCGCAACTCGGGCCGTGACGATCGCAGTGTCCCCTTGGTGAGACGAAGGCTAAACTTACTTCTTCTCCAGCAAACTACGAAGGGCGAGCAATGCGAGCACGGGCAGCAACTTTTCATGATCAGGCGTCAGCAGCGGCCAAGGCTTGGCCTCGCGAGTCTCAGGGCTTCCGTTCCGCGGCATCACCGGCTGCCCAATGCGGCCTGATTATGTTCAATTTCCGGTAGCCAGACACGGTGGTTCCGTTCTAATTTTGATCATCCCAAGGGAAGCGGTTGGCTGATGCGTCGATGATAGGTGATTGTGAAGCGCCTAAGTCGGAGGGTGGGTATGAATGAGGGAATTAGGTTTGGGTTTTGGGTTGGCGGGTTTTTCCTTGTGTTTGATTGTGGTGGTTTGCTTTTTGAATGGTTTTGTATAAGATTATATAATATATATATATATATATATCTATATATATAGAGGGAATATGGCGTGTACTTGCGGCCAAGGATGCGCTTTGGTATGATGTTGGACAGCATCTTTTGTCCATACATTCACAGCCTTGGAGTTGGCTGAGGGCTGCCTATCTTCAAGGTGCTTGATGTATGGACAAGATGTGTCTCACATCACTACCAAGGATCCTTGGTACCAAGTATACCCCATTTTTTCATGAAATAAAAATTATATATATATATATATATATATATATATATATATATATATACTATATAATTAATATATATATATATACCTTATATATATATATATATATATATTAGGTCATTTGTTTATTTACTAGATAAATAATGGATCCATGTGATATAGTTAAGAGTGTGAGAATGGATGCATGTAAACTAGAAGATATTTGGGCTTTGAAGTTAATAAGATGGATATGTTTTGGTTATGGTCGTTTGGTCGAGAATTTTGGAATTTGGAACTCACGCCAAAATCAAAAATCAGCGGAATGTGAATATTTCAATTTTGAGCTTGATGGATTCGGATCCTCCCCAGTGGCGTAGCCAGGAATTTTTTTTGCCCTGGGCGAAAAAATAATCCTGGCTGGCGATAAATCCCAAGGCGCAAACATCGGCGAAGGAGATGACTCGTCCTCCTGCTCCTCCGTCGTCGGAGTCGGCATAAAACCTAGCTTTAAGCGGAGTGCGGTAAAAGACTGTTGTAGGAACTCAAAGGGATTGTGTCGAGTAAGAGGAAGTAGAGGAGGCCGATGTTGACAGTTGTGTCGAGCACCGTCAGGCTATACTTTTTATTTGTGTTACTATTGTTTAATCTTTTACAAATAAAACGACACTTTTATATGTGTCATAAATTAAATGCGGACACATACAGCTTTTGTTGTAGTGCTCATAGCTTCTTTCCATTGTCCTCGAGTAGAATGACCAAAGATAATACAAGTATAGGTATTGCAAAAAGTAAATCTTAGATAGCATTATACATCGGCCCTTGTTTGCATAGAGCGCCATGTTGTAAGTGAATGCGTCAGGCTCAACATCCCATTGTATTTTCATCTTCTTCTCTCTCTCTCTCTCTCTCTCTCTCTCTCTCTCTATATATATTTAGCGGAGAGACTATTATGTTATCACAATCATTGACTCTCCCATTGATAGTTGAGATTTTTCTTTCGGTGCAAATTAGGGATAATTATAATTATTTAGGTCCCGTTTGGCAAATGGTTAATGAAGAGGGGTTAAGGAGAAGGATTAATGTACTTAGCCCATTTGATAATCCGAAGAACTAAATTATTAACCGGTTAAATAAGTTTTATTTTAGCCCTTATGATCAGTTTTAGTGTTTGGGAATAACAATGATTTTGACTATTTTCTTTATAATTAGAAGGGTTAACTCTTATTCCATCTAAATAGGAGTATTAGTAAACCTCTCATTTTGAGGGGTTAACTCATTTTAATCCTTCTAGAGGGGTTAACTTAAATTTTCTATATTTTTTTTTGTTTGGCAAATTATGGAGGATTAACTCACTTTAACCATTATATAGATTTTTTTTGTTTGCAGGGTTAAGAATGAGTTAAGTCTCCTTAACCCCTCACTTAACCCTTTGTCAAACGGTATCTTAGGGCGTATGTTAAAAACAATGAATTTTACATACGAACCACACTTACTTTTAGTAAAATTAATGAATACTACTTATCAAATTTTTTATGAAAACCACTCTTTTTTACTTGAATGTTGTGGCGAATTCTGTTGATATTTTTTTACTCGACCAGTTATTCGACGCCTTGCAAGGTCGACTCGAAATGCGTTACTTTTCGGCCAAGTTAAAGGACGACTTCAACCCCAAAGCTCTCCCACTGATAGCACGTCAGCATCACATTTAATGCTTGCCAGACACCATTATTTCTCTAGCCCCGATAGCCTTCATGACTTATCGGACCACGTGGGCACTATCATGCCCCTGATCACTTCACATTTAATGCTTAGGTGATATCTCCTCCACTCGCCGATCGGCACGTGTAAAGTAAGTGCTCACACAGCCGCCAGCCCATACTTAGTTACCGTCATCATGTGCTCGGTCGAAGTGGCCGTTCTATCCCTTATACCACAAGTATAAATAGATGTATTATTCTCAATAAGGGAATACTTTTTTGGATATTTTTCAAGCTCTTTGTAGCTATTTTAATGTTATCTTAAGCAATTCCACTACACTAAAGAACTTAGCAAGTTCTTAATTTTCTCACTCAAGTTCATCAGCTGGCTTAATCGTCGGAGGTACAACGGGGGAACTAGTACTCGTCATCTCACGAACCGTTATTTGTGCAGGCTTCAGTTACTCAACTCAAAACCATATATTCGGATAAGTGAGCGGCCCATCATCAACCTCATCCCATATATATATTGACTGTGTGATTATTTACCAACAACACTATCCTAAAAGACTCTACGATTGAGGAAAATTATCCCAAGAGACTCTGTGAATGAGGAAATAATTCGATTATATTTAAGATCAAACTGGGTAGGTACCCTCGTTGAACATATTTCAAGTTTTATTACCAAGATACCACAACGTCTAATATCTCTCAAATTGGAAAGAAGTTCGTGACTGAGCGTCATGAGCCAAACTTCAGTCAATTTTTGCCGGGTGTCTAAGATGGATGATTTTTGTCGGCATTTATGGAAGTTTTCTTTGTAAAACGACCAAGAACTGGGCCTCAGTAAGTCCCAATTCTAGCTTTGGCCCATGTCTAGAGCATTGAAAGGCAGACATGCTCACAGCTCTAATAAATGATTATAATCTCAATCAAGAAGGCAATGGGAGTCGTCCTTTACGGTTAGTGTTAGAGAGAGAGAGAGAGAGAGAGTCTATTGAGAGGGTGCACCAACTTAACCCCAACAAGGTCGTTCGTGCCTATTGTTCGGGTCGGATATGGAATATTGGGCCCCGATCCTCTGGCCTAGCGGGTCGCGTTGTCCCAAAAATTTTAAGAATGAGAGGATGAATTGATGAATAAAAAAGAAAGGGGGAGAGAGAGATCTCCTTCATTGATTACCCACAAGTGACGAAGTGATTCCCTAAAATTCTGCCTTCGATCACCCCCCTCTGTTTTTCTTCTTTTTCTCCTGCAGAGAATAATGCCGTTCCATAATGGCTTCGACGAATAAAGTGGTCCTTTACTTGTATTAATTAAATAGTTAAATACCCTTTGTACAACGGCGCTTGGCTGCTGCCGCTTCTTAAATAAATATTAACCTATGGGACAGGTTAAATTCCAAACCAAATAGTGTATTATTATTATTACTCCCTCCATCTCTCGCTCTCTCTCTCTCTTTTTTTTTATTTTTTTATTTGTTCGCTTTATAGTACACTCTCCTTATTATCTGTTGGGGAAAAAAAAAAAAGGAAAAGAGGGCAGAAGAGTGGCGTTGGCATGCGTAGGCTGGTGCTTGCATTTGGTCTGCAATTGCTATACTGTACCGCACCACTCAACTCAGCCTAATAATAAGAATACGATTCTTAGCTTTGCTCATTTATATATTTTACTTTTTATATTATTTACCTATATATATATAAACAAATTTACTCTCACCACGACAATCTCCTTGATTCTTGCGCGAGCAACTCATCGGTTTATAGCTAGGAGAACGTCCTTTCTTGTAGGGTTGTCACTCAGCATTTACTCCCATGACCGCCTTTTTTTTTAACAGCTCGACACATATATATTAAACTCTGCCAAACATTAACCCCCTTTTACTTTTGCTTTTTTACCCTTGTTTTATCACACATAGCATTTATTTTACTTTTATTATTCATGAATAAATAAATAGATAATATTATAACATTATTATATATGAGGAAGAGGCTCGTACGCCTCTTTATAATTCATGATAATGAAATCTGAATTTCGATATATAAACCATTGAATCAGGATTGGTAGAAGGAGCATAATATTTCTTAATGAATTTTAATCTTCTGATACATCCTGTAAGATTTTAGTATGCGCATAGGTAGCCACAGCCTGGGAAAGAATATCAACTTCATGGGATTACTTACTGACTTGTCTTATAAATTCTAACGCACGATGGTTGTTGATGTCAGTTGACTCAGTTTGGTTTTAAGATAACCTGTACGTGTAACATAGAAAGAGCATCTGATTGATGACGACGGGCAGTCCCCTAGCGCCTCTCTGATGTCTAAGACCATCTCCAACGCGACGCTATTTTGCCGCAAAAAACGGATTTGCCGCTGCTCCGGAGCTCCAACGCGGCGCCATCTCCAACGCGACGCTATTTTGCCGCAAAAAACGGATTTGCCGCTGCTCCGGAGCTCCAACGCGGCGCCAATTCTCGCTGCATTTTAGCGGGGATGAACAGCGCGACGTTATATTTGGCGTCGCACTGTTCATCTCCGCATTACTGTTTCTTTTTTTTTTAAAATTTTTTTTAAATTTTACCTCATATTTTTGTGTATTTACAACTTGACCCCAATTATTTTATTACATGTATAAAACAACCCTAATAATATTTAAATTTTATAATTTTACCCCAATTGTATAATTTAGACAAAATAAATTATTTTTAAAAAAAAATAATGCTAAAATTAAAAAGACATTATTATTAATTATACTATTAAAATCTAGACATTATAAGTAAAGTCCCATGAATTATAAAGAGCAATCATAATACATAATTCAAATATAAATTACATATCTGGAATACATAACATATAAAAACTGACACACATAATATAAAACTTCATTAAAATAAAACATAAAATACAAACTAAACATGGAACATTACATAAGATGGTCAAGCAACTCTCAATAATCTGGTAGATCGGGGCCAGAGTGTCCAATATCATTGAAATAATTGCCAAAATTAGAAGCAGACCCTTGTTCTTGTTGATTTCTTTTTTGTATTATTTTAATCTGTTGAGCTCGAACGTACTCATGCACGTTTGGATCAGCAATGGAATTCAAATCTTTCATTATAATTTTCCATTCATCTCTATCTTTTTTCATGGCTATCTTTTCTCGTTCGATATCAAACGCTACTTGCCTGTCCAAGCTCGCCTTGTCTAACCTGTCTATAAGTCGATTGTTGGAGGTCTCGATGGAGTCCACTACACTTGACTCATGATCATCATTTTTCCTTTTCAATTTAGCTTTTTTTACCCCAATAGGTCGTTCAGATGGAGTAAATGATGACAGTCCAGGAGATGTTGATATAGGAGATTCCGGAGTGGGATTATCTGATTGTGACGAGTCGAAGTTCACACTTTGGGATTGTCTTCGACCAACTTGTCTTGCTGTGGGGACATCATCTTTGAATTTTTCAAAATTTTTAACCATATTCTAGACATGATCAAATTTGAAGCCTTTTTTGTACTTTGGTTCTTGCATAAATAACATCTTTGCTCGAACTAACTGCAAATTATAGTGAACATCAAGTTATGTATTTCAACAATAATAATAAAATTCAGACGATAATTAATAGAATACTTACAATATCTTCATCTGAAGCACCACTTGGATTCAGATTCTCTACTTGTCTCAAGCACGCATTCAATTTCCTTACTTCATTACTTATGATTTCCATTCGAGAACTAATTGATCGGCTCGTACGCATCTCAAAATGTTGATCTCGAAGTTCATTGTATTTGTCCTCCACACGAGACCAAAATGCATCTCGAGACTGGTTTCTACCGATAATAGGGTCTTGAGAAATATCCAAGAATACTTGACAAAGGAGCACATCTTCAGTAACCGTGTATCCAGTTGATCGAACAGATATTTTTTTATAAAAAGCGGTAGGTTTGGAGATCAGAAATACTTTGAATAAATACTTCGAATTGGGTGGTTTGAAGTAGAATTCGTGAATGTTATTTATAGCCAATCCAAATTTGTTTTTTATGTTTGAATTTGAATTTGAATTTGAATTTGTCGGTGGTCTTGAATTTGAATTTGAATTTGAATTTGAATTTGAATTTGAATTTGAATTTGAATTTGAATTTGAATTTGAATTTGAATTTGAATTTGAATTTGAATTTGAATTTGAATTTGAATTTGAATTTGAATTTGAATTTGAATTTGAATTTGAATTTCCAACGTTGTCGGTGGGAATCAAAATTTGAAATCAGGTCAGCTTTACACATTATCCAACGTTGTCGGTGGGAATCAAAATTTGAAATCAGGTCAGCTTTACAGAATTTGTCGGTGGTCAACATTTAAAATAATATCATTTTGTACAAACTGATCAGCTTTACACATTATCCAACGTTGTCGGTGGGAATCAAAATTTGAAATCAGGTCAGCTTTACACATTATCCAACGTTGTCGGTGGGAATCAAAATTTGAAATCAGGTCAGCTTTACACATTATCCAACGTTGTCGGTGGGAATCAAAATTTGAAATCAGGTCAGCTTTACACATTATCCAACGTTGTCGGTGGGAATCAAAATTTAAAATTAGGTCAGCTTTACACATTATCCAACGTTGTCGGTGGGAATCAATTTTTGAAATCAGGTCAGCTTTACACATTGTCCAACGTATACAGCTAAGCAAATTTGAATTTTGTGACAAATTGATAACAGCTGGAAAGCATTTCCTAAAAGCAGCTCAACTTTACACATTGTTCAATGTATACAGCTAAGCAAAGTTTTATAAATAGCATACTAGATTAGGTACATCCACACAACTACTCGTTGTTGTGTTAAAATTATTATTCTCCATTTCTGCATACTTCAGTCATTCTTTTCTTACTTCAAAAATGAATTTCGATGTTGGAGGTCCATCATACTTATCATCATCTTCATCTTCGGATGATGATAATTTTCTGTCCAATATCATTGCAGAGATTGATGAAACCGAAGAAGTAATTTGTGAGTACATCGACAACAACATGATCCTCGTTAACAATTTACGTCAACAAAACTACCAACCGATCCATGGTGGCTCGATTCCCGGTCATGCAGTGATCAACCGCGATCAAGAAAATGCGCATCAGAATTTGGTCATAGATTACTTTGCCGATAATCCACGTTTTGGAGAAGATATGTTTCGTCGTCGATATCGGATGTCAAGAAGTTTGTTCCTTCGTATTGTTGATGCAGTGAAAGATCATGACTATTACTTCCAACAACGAAGTGATGGACTTGGTAGAATGGGATTATCACCGTTACAGAAAGTAACAGCTGTTTTTCGCATGTTGGCATACGGTTTACCAGCTGATGCTACAGACGAATACGTTAAAATAGGTGAGTCAACAGCAATTGAAAGTATGAAAAAATTTTGTCGTGCTATGGTGAAAATATTCGCAGAGCGGTATCTACGAACACCTAACGCTAATGATATTGCTAGGCTATTCTATATTGGTAAAAAACGGGGTTTTCCAGGAATGTTAGGAAGTCTTGACTGTATGCATTGGAAATGGAAAAATTGTCCAACAGCATGGTCTGGACAATACACAGGACGTAGTGGGTCACCAACAATTATCCTTGAAGCTGTGGCAGATTATGATCTTTGGATATGGCACGCATATTTTGGTATGCCAGGTACCAATAATGATATCAATGTGCTGGAGTCATCTAATCTTTTCTCTAACCTAGCTCAAGGTATTGCTCCTCCCGCTCACTATGTTATTCAAGGAAAAGAGTATAATATGGGTTATTATTTAGCTGATGGTATATATCCAAAATGGGCTACTATTGTACAAACAATCCAACAGCCACAAGGTAGGAAGAAAAAATATTTTGCCATGAAACAGGAAGCATGTAGAAAAGATGTAGAACGTGCGTTCGGAGTTCTCCAATCACGATTTGCAATCGTGGCAGGATCAGCACGTTTTTGGAAAAAACATGTATTACATGACATAATGACTGCATGCATTATTATGCACAATATGATAATCGAGGATGAACGTGATCTTTATGCACCAATTCAAGAAGTGAGGGAAGCACCAACACCAGAAGTTGATATGGTAGCAGATGAAACTACAAGATTTACTCAATTTATTACACGTTACGGAAAAATCAAGGATAAAGATGCCCATATTGCGCTTCGTAATGCATTGATAGATCATCTATGGGAGGAATACACTAATTCAGATAGTTAAGTGCATACTAAATTTGTAATTTTTACATTGTTGTTAATGTTTAATTATTTCCTTGTATTTTATTTCCTGTTGTGTTCTTGAATGTAATATTTTGGCAATATCAATAATAAAAATATAATATTTTAGCAATCAAGTTATTTTAATTAATAAAATAATATTTTATTGTTTTATTAGTTTAATTTTTAAATAATAAATTATTTTGTTTGGAAAATATGTGAAAAAATAAAATTTGATATGTGGGGTTAATTGTTGAAATAGTTAAAAATATAGGGAATAAAAAATAATCATATAAAAGTAGATAAAAAGAAAGATACTGAGAATATTCCTTTTTGGTGCAAAAAATGGTGCAATGGGTTGGAGATGAATTACTGTTAGATGTGACTTTTGCACCATTTTGGTGCAAAATTTGCACCATTTTGAGGCAAAGGGTTGGAGATGCCCTAAGTAAGACTCTTGGTGATAAAGTCAAAGCAGTAAATATGTAGCTTAATTATGACTTAGGGTAGAATTCACAACAACTTGAAGGTCGGCGATGCCGAGCTTAGCAAATAATAGGTTGTCCTTTTACCTGAGATAGGTCATCATATTTATATGGATCTGTTTAGGCAAATCTGGTGTTACATGTGTCACCATCCTATAAGCCAAGCTAGTTACGGTAATTACTTGGTGGGCAAGTAATAGCACGTGTCATGACCTCATTAGCGGAGGAAGGTTCCTCGGATGTGTGTTTAGATCAAAGGAGTTATGGAAGTTGACAATCAGAGTGATTAGTTATCGATTGATATCTACTAACGTGATATGATACGTTTCAAATCAATCATCTCCAAGCAAGTAACGAACCATAAGATTAGACCGGGCTAGAGCAAGGTATAATATCCGAACAAATGTTAGTTCAGTCACATTAGACATTGGCTACCTATCCGGGCTTGTTGGTCGGACTTAGGAGTCGTGACCTAAGTTAGGTAATAATGAAAGCAGTCATCCATACTTTAGCAAATTAAGTTGATTGCCTTTGGACCGAGTCATATTCTGATGTGGCACGTTCTGCCTAGTCCAATTATAAAACTAGAGTTACATGCATAACAATGGTGATTACATATTTGGGATTTTTCATAGAAACAACCTTAAAAATAGGGTGCTCATTGTATTGAAACCATATTTGATTTTTAATTTATACATAAGCAATTATTATTATTATTATTTTGCAACTAAACACATGAGCTCACTTTAAAGTCAAGTTTTTCGGTTTTGTTGTAATATTTAGTCGTCAAGTATCAAATATATTAGAGAGACAATACTTAAAAAAACTAATATAACAAGGCTGCACATGTGTTTAATTGCAATAAAAAAATACTTTTAAATTATTCATGTATAAATTTAAAATAAAAAATAATTTATCTAGAGAGGACCTATTTTAAACGTGGTTTCTATGAAAAAGATTTGTGTGTGTTTGTTTGTGTTTCTTGTTAGGGTTGGGCATGCGCCGGGTCGACCAGCGGGCTGACAAGATCCAGCTCGCCATGGGTCTGTAGTGGGCCGGGCCCAACTCGACCCATGATATACCTGGGTCACGGGCATCATGACCGGGTCCAGCCCTAGACCTCGGGTTAGAGAAATAGGCCTGACTCAGCTCACCCCCAACCAGGCCCAGCCTGACCTAGTCCAGCCCAACTAAGCCCATAATATTTTTTTGGGATTGTCTAGCTGTTCTTTTAGCCCTATGAGGCTGTAGCTAGCTGCCAACAAAACCAAAATGCCATAGATCTTTGGCTAGTAGATCTTTTGGCCCATTGAAAAATAAATCAACGATCTTTAAAGCTCGCTCATGTCTACTTGAAAAGATTAAAAAATTTAATAAAACTTTAAAAAGAGGTTAATACAGTTTAAATTACTAACAAATAAATTGGAAATAATTTTATAATTGTAACAATAAATTTAATATAATTAAAAAGTTAAAAAAAAATTAGGCAAAAAAGTAATGTGCCGGCTCACGACCGACCGGCCGTGGGCTGAATCAGACCCGGCTCACATCTAGACAGGTCGTGGTTAGAGCTAAGCTTAGTCGCGGAGCTAGAAGGAGAGAAATAGTCTCAATCCATTCTAACTAGACCGGGCCCACTGCCATGAGTCCAACGGGCCAAGTCAAGAGCTTAAACGGCCCGGGCTCATGTCCACCCTATTGGTCGGCTAGGATTTGATGGAGATGTTCTCGCCGGGTAGCAGTTGAGTTGAAAGGGAAGGGGTTGGTTTAGTCTAGGGTGGCGGCAATCATGGCCTACAAAAATCACAGGTTTGTAGGACAACATATCGGATGACGAGAGGCTGCAAATTTTGTAGATTCACACTAATAAATGTAACTTATTATATTTAGGGCTAAAGTCCGTATTTTTTGTAGTAGAGCTAATAATAAATAGCTATATGACACGTAGATAACTGACTGTTTTATCACATTCACATTTAAATAACTTAAATTATAAAATAGTAACACTTCAACAACTTTTTTGTAAAAAAACTAGGAAAAATTGCTTCCAGGCCCCAAAATTTAAACAACAGTGTGCCCCAGACTCTCATACTTTCTACTATGTGCTGCAGCCCCTAAACTTTGTAAAAATTATGCCCAACCCCCTCCAGCTCACATTTAGCCCAAGTTTCTATGCATTTTACATAAAATCCCAACTTTACCCCTCCCCAAAAAATCATTGTCATCTTCCCAAAACTCAAATTCTTCTTCCTCATCTGGTATCATCTCAAAATCCATGCTCCAGGGTATTCACACCCACTACCATCGCTCCTCCTACCACCGCCAGCATCACCCACCACCCCTAACTGATGAAGAGGAAGAAGCACTCGCTCCGACCGTAGCGAGTCCAGCAAGCACAGGACCGGCGATCGCCTTCCGTCGAGGCGCTGACGTGACGGGCTGTGGAGCCGTGGCCACTTGGATCCCGATGTGATTACGTGGCGGGTGGTCTAGCAAGCACATGGGTCTCTGGTTGTGGATTCGCCGGCCAAGATCCATAAATGCGTCACCCTGTTCGCCGAGTACTTCTGGTAGAGCCGGCAGGAGGACGCGCACGAGATCCTTCGCTATGCCATTGATGCTTGCCACAACACTTGCCTCAAGCTCGTTAAGAAGAGCAATGGCAACAACAATGGGCCTGCTGCTGCCATTGTTGTGGATCCTAGGAGTATTGTGATGAGGGAGATATTTGGGGGAGCTTTGCTCAGCCAAGTGAATTGCTTGTCTTGTAAAGGGGAGTTGAATAAGACTGATGAGATTATGGATATTTTTTTCAGCCAAGTGAATTGCTTGTCTTGTAAAGGGGAGTTGAATAAGACTGATGAGATTATGGATATTTTTTAGGGAACTTTTTTTTTAATTGGGGAAAAGATGAGAGGAAGGGGGGAGTAGAGAGATAGAGAGGAGGAGTTTGTTCCAGTCATTCATTTGGGGGTCTTTTTGGGTTGATTTTTTTTAAAATTTTTGGGATTTTTTTGCGGTGGAGTTTGATGTTGCTTTGTGTTTTTTGTTTTGATTTGCTTTTAGATAAAGAGAAAGAGATTGGTTGATTGTGTTATGCTTTTATTGTTATAAACTTACAATTTATGTTGCTATGTTATTGATGTCTTTCACAGTTAGATTGTTAAGCTACACGGAGAATAGTGAGTTTCCTCAATTGCCTTAGTTGATGATGAAATTGCTTTGGATATGCTGTTGAAATAGCTCATTGAGGTGGATTATCACCACTCACCACTCACCACTTTTATCAGTTTTTTGTCGAGTTACGCGCATGCTTTTATAAAGAAGTGTGGATTATAAAGAAGTGTGGATTATTCGGTTCCTCGCTTGTTGAAGAACACGGGTTTTGGGCCAGAACAGCTAGTGGACTTAAATATATATCAGATGCTTTTGTGCTTTTTTGGGATGTAATTATATTTGATTTCATTTAAGGAAAAATTGTTATCATCAAGTGTTTGGTTGAGTAAAATTGTTAACTATTAATCATTATCTGTTATGTCATCAGAAACATGTTAACTTTCTTTGTTCGGTTGTTAAGTTACAGTGGTAATATGTTAACTTTCGTAGTTTGCTTGTTAAGTTACATTGATAATATGTTAACTTTGGATAATAAATTGATAACTATATGTAGTAAACTGTTAACTATAAACTATTATATATTAACTATTATTTGTAATCTGTTAACTAACACCATTATCCTGTTAACAGTGATAACATGTTAACTCTTGTGGCTAATTTGTTAACTCTTATGGCTAACATGTTAACTCTTGTTGATAACATGTTAACTCTTGTAGATAACATGTTAACTTTTATGGATAATATGTCAACTCTTGTGGATAACATGTTAACTCTTGTGGTTATATGTTAACTCTTGTTATAGTTAACATGTTAACTCTTGTTATAGTTAACATGTTAACTCTTGTGGATAATATGTTAACTCTTGTGGCTAATTTGCTAACTCTTGTGGATAATATGTTAACTCTTGTGGGTAATTTGTTAACTTTTATGGCTAATATGTTAACTCTTATTGATAACATGTTAACTCTTGTGGCAAACATGTTAACTATTGTGGATAACATGTTAACTCTTGTGACAAACATGTAAATTGATAATTATATTCAGTAAACTTTTAACTATAATCCATTGTCCGTTAATTGTTATTTGTAATCTATTATCCATTAACTGTTATTTTGGGTCATATACACGTTAATATAGTTCTCATTTAACAAGTTAACTATAATACCTAGCATGCTAATCTTAATTGGTAAATTGATAAATATAACTGTTAACTATAATCAATTATATGTTAACTGTTATTTATAATTTGTTAACTATTAATTATTATTTGTTAACTGTTATTTATAAACTGTTAACTATAATTGTCTGTTAACTATAATTCATGTTTGTCACAATAGTTGACATGTTATCCATAAAAGTTAACATGTTATCCACAAGAGTTAACATATAACCACAAGAGTTAACATATTATCCATAAGAGTTAACATGTTATCCACAAGAGTTAACATGTTAAACACAAGAGTTAACATGCTAACCACAACAATTAACATGTTAACTAGTATTGTTAACATGTTATCAATGTAACTTATCATGCGAAATGATAAAGTTAACATGTTTCCGATGACATTTACCAAATAAACTGCAAAAGGGAACATGTTATACTGATCTCATCTTTTGTTACACTACGTTCTCATAATTTAAAATTAATAATTTCACAACTATATTTAACATAGAACATGTAAACATTAACAGTCAATCAATTATAGTCAATTAACAGTTAAGGAGTTTTTTTATTAACCATCATAATATTATTTGCGTCAACTATAACTTATCCCCAAATCATAACTCATATTATCATTCAATAGCCACAAACTACTAAAACATCAACGGACCTGAAACACAGCCTCACACCTTGATCGCTTATTATTACCACAAGCTACTAAAACATCATCGATCAAAATACAACCTCACTTCCCGATCGCAGCGGCGGTCTTCTGTCACGCCTTTAAGAAGTGAACATCATTGATCAACTCCTTTAAGAAGTGAACTTCAGGCTTTTGTGTTGACCTATAATTTGAAATCTACAAATTTAGAGTAGAAGATTGTCCCCTTTAATTATACAGCGTTTTTCTGCAAGTTTACTTATTTTTCCTGATTCTTTCCTCAGGCGACGCGGAGAAGTGCTGAGGGGAGAAACTTGGGCTAAATGTGAGCTGGAGGCGGCTGAGGTGAGCGGAGGAGTTGAGGAGTGTGGGATGGAGGTTGGGCGGCGGTGTAGGAGGGAGGAGAAGGTGGTGACGGCGGCGGGTTGTAGGGGCTGGCAGTTGAGTTGGAGGGGAGGTGGTGGAGCAGGGAGGAGAGCTGGGCGGAGTGATAGTGTGAGGGATCTGAGAGAGAGGAGGAAGAAGGAGAAGATGTGGAGAAGAAGAGGGGTATTTTGGGGTATTTTGGAATTTGTTTTCTTGGAAATTGAAAATGGGGCTGATTCACATGGCTTTTTCATTTTTGGGGAAAAAGCACATTAGAAAAAGTTCAAGGAGCTGGAACACATCAACAATTTAGTTTTGGGGCCTTGAAGCAATTTTTCCTAAAAAAATATTACTTCAATTTGAACATTCAATAAAGGGCCAAATTTTTTAAAAATTACACTATTGTGATTCAAAAATTCTGTGGAAAATGAGAAGCGGGTGACTTCCTTCCATGCGAAGGAAGCGGAAGCACGTAATGATTGGAGAACACGGTCATGACTCAAGGGAATGAAGGTGACGTCAACGAGAAAAAAAAAATGCTTTTTAACATCTGCTTTATAAAGGTACACTTTAGGAAAAAAAACCCTTTAAATAACACTTACTTTAATTTAAAATTATCTGTAATTTAATTGAAACTATAAGAGGTCCGTGCATGGGTAAAGGTGACATTGGCCTTTATTGGACAAATTTTAAAACCAACATATTTAGCAACTTAGTTATAAAAAAGAACATATCTCTAATTTAATTATCGACTTAGTTTTAGCAAGTTGGTTGAAACTGGATCGATTTTGATAAAAAAAAGTTACGAAACTTCACGGGACTTGGAGTCTCGTGAAGTTTAACAACGCGCTTAAACTTCACAGGACTTCAACTTGAAGTCCCGTGAAGTTTCGTAAATTACTTCGCCAAAATCGACCCAGCTTCAACTAGATTTTGGCAATTAAATCTGAAATGGGTCGATTTTTATGATTTCGCCAAAATCGACCCAGCTTCAACTAGATTTTGGCAATTAAATCTGAAATGGGTCGATTTTTATGATTAAGTTTCAAAATGGGTTGGTTATGAAAATTTGTCCTTATTATTAACACCATCAGGTCTTTGGAGTTTGGAGACATCAAAATGTTGACAAAATGGCGGTTTGGGGAATAAATGGTGTAGAGGCAAATTTTATGCAGATATGTGTTGGAAAAAAAGAACTGATAGTATGGGAAATAAATGCTATGGGGAACGGTACATAACCCTAATGGTCAGGAGATTTCAACAGGACTCAAAGTCTTAGATTTAATTCCCACATTAAAAAAATAATGTGAGAAAATTTGTAAAAAATGTACTTTTCTGAAGATTTTAGTTATTTGTAGTTTAGGTAAAGGGCACACCTCTCACTACGTATTTGCCAAGTTAGAAGTTATATAACCACATATGAGACAATGAGGGAAATACCCTCCTATGACAAGGATACACATTAATCTCATATATATATATATATATATATATATATATATATATATATATATATATATATATATATATATATATATATATATATATATATATATATATATATATATATATATATAT
>NC_033798.1:219611-220422 GCF_001876935.1 Asparagus officinalis | reverse complement strand
GAAATCAGTAACTACCTGCGTCACAACCATTCCTCTGAAACATCTTCTTGCGAATCCGATGTCAGTGTTGGGCCTTTCTTTAAAAGCCTAGCTGTGAACATGGTTTCGACCAGTCATCCAGATGTAGACGCAGGGGGTGACGAAGAGTTAGTCGAATCAACCGATGATCCTTGGATCAAACGTCTTAACATCCTGTGGGATATGCGCTTCCCCACTGAAGATAAAGTGATTCCGGTCAACATGGGAGATGAATCTAACCCCAAGCCTATCTTCATAGCTGAAGACTTATCATCATCCGAAAAAGAAGATCTTATATCTCTCATCCGAGAATATATAGATGTCTTTGCTTGGAATTATGAAGACATGCCTGGTCTTGACCCAAAAGTGGCCATGCATCGTCTCAACATCGATCCGGATGCCAAACCTGTTAAACAACAGCAACGTCGGTTTCGTCCAGAGATCATGGAATCAATTGAGTCAGAAGTTAAAAAGCTCATAGATTCGGGTTTCGTTAGGGAAGAGCAACACCCCGACTGGGTGGCTAACATCGTCCCAGTGCCCAAGAAGAACGGTAAAGTCCGGATATGCATCGACTTCCGTGACCTTAATGCAGCTTGTCCAAAAGATGAGTTTCCGCTTCCTATCACCGACGTCATGATCGATAACACCTGTGGATATGAAAGGATGTCTTTCATGGACGGGTTTTCCGGGTACAATCAGATCAAGATGCACCCAAAAGATGAAAATCATACCGCTTTTAGAACACCACTGGGGGTGTATTGCTACACAGTGATGCCATTCGGCCTGAAAA